>NC_057796.1:262712641-262783910 GCF_018294505.1 Triticum aestivum | reverse complement strand
CCGCGGCGCCCGTCCCCGCCGCCGCGCGCCCGCCGCCGCCCCCGCCGGCGACCCTCTCCTCCGGCGCCTCCTCTCCGCCCCCTCGCCCCTCGCCTCGCCGGCCCCTGCCTCGCCTCCGGTCGAGCCCGAGCTCGGGAGCTCGATCCAGATCCGTGAGCCCGTTGACTTCTCGCCCCTCTTTATTTTTTCTGTCTTGGATAATTATCAGCAAGTGCCTATGTTCGAGATACGATAACTTTGTGCATGTAGCTCTGATTCGCACGTATAATATGTCAAATTGTTCGCCTCGTGATGCTCTTCATTTTGTTAAATTGCACCATTTTCATTAGAGGTCATCTTGATGCCCAAATCTTCGTTGGAAGAGGGCTAGTTGCTGTTAATCTCTGGTTCTTATCAGAACTTGGAGATTTGTCATTTTTGTATCATTTATTATGTGCATATTATGAGCATGAGCTCTAAATGTGTTTTGAAGTATGCCATGCCATCTTTCCAGTGGTGTAGCCCATGTAGTTTTGTGATCTCTGTGGTGACTAGCACAAGAATGCAAAGTAGGTCCCGTAATATTTCTGGTTTCAGGGACTTAGTGATTTCTCTAAGTCCTCGTCTGCTGTAATTTGTTGCCATGTAAACTTGATGCTACAGAGAGATCCATGCATATTTTGGAGATGTTCAGTAAGGATGTTTTTTAGCTATAGTTTTAGTGGATCCATTCCTGCAATTGTTTGAAATTTTAGAGTGCCATAGCATGACTCAATCTTACTCTACTTTTGCTATAAAATATTTTTGGCAGATTATTGACAAGATTTGCAATCTTGCCAAGCTTATTGTAGTTGATCCATACATGCTATGCAATTGTTCTTACCATGGATAGCTTCATAAACATTCCATCTTGCTGTAGGTATGCTTGGGTTGTCATGCATTGCCCTGTGGTGAGTGCATCAAGCTCACAAAGAGGCCTACATATTAATATTTCTGCCATGCTCTGTTTTCTGCTAAGTCTGAAACCTAATAACGAAACTTGCTATGTTTACATGCTTGCCACCATATCTTCTGGTCCTTTTTGGCTTATGGTCACTAAGGGAATTTTGTCAAGTGCATTTAGTAGAACACTACCATGCCTTGGTTTGCTATGTGAAGTTCCTGTAGCATGTTGATTTCGTGCTCTGAACATTGAAACCTGATGATGATTTCTGCCATGTCCAGTTTTTCACTAAGTCTGTGAACCTGTAATCTTTTGCACTTTTTCCATGCTTGTTTGAGCTTGATATGTTGTGAACTAGCCGTAACTCATTGTTCATCTTTTGTCAAGCATCTCCTGTAGATTGCTTCCATGTTCTTTGTTGCTATGGTGGGGTGGTGTAGCATTGTTACGTGTTGCATTTTAAGTGCTATCTTGCTGTTTATCGCAGATTAGTGTCATTCTTGTTTTGCTTGTCATTTGCAAACCGTGCATCCGATTCCGGTGATCTTTATATCGATTTCGACCGAAATCATCTCATCTTTCCAGTGGCATGCTTGGTTTGCCAAGTTACTACCATGTTCATCATTTTCCTTCCGGAGCACGCATACGTATCGCATATCATATCTTGCATATCATACATGTTTTGCATCATGTTGCTTGCGCATTTCTCGTTGTTGATTGTGGTTCCGTGTGTTTGTGTTCTTGTCTTGGGTAGAGCCGGGAGATGAGTTCGTGAACGAGGAACCTGTCGAGTACGCTTACGAGGATCAAGCTTTCGACAACTCTGAGAATCTTGCAGGCAAGATGACCACCCCTCGAAATCACTTCTATCTTTGCTATGCTAGTTGTTCGCTCTTTTGCCATGCTCGCTACCTATCACTTGCTATATCATGTCTCCTATTTTTAGCCATGTCAGCCTCTAACCATCCTCTCCTAGCAAACCGTTGTTTGGCTATGTTACCGCTTTTGCTCAGCCCCTCTTATAGCGTTGCTAGTTGCAGGTGAAGTTGAAGTTTGTTCCATGTCGGAACATGGATATGTTGGGATATCACAATATCCCTTATTTAATTAATGCATCTATATATTTTGGTAAAGGGTGGAAGGCTAGGCCTTTATGCCTGGTGTTTTGTTCCACTCTTGCCACCCTAGTTACTGTTATACCGGGATTATGTTCCTTGAGTTTGCGTTCCTTACGCGGTCGGGTGATTTAGGGGACCCCCTTGACAGTTCGCCTTGTATAAAACTCCTCCAGCAAGGCCCAACCTTGGTTTTACCATTTGCGACCTATACCTTTTTCCCCCGGGTTTTCTAGAGCCCGAGGGTCATCTTTATTTTAAACCCCCGGGCCAGTGCTCCTCTGAGTATTGGTCCAAACTGTCAGTCGCCGGTGGCCACCAGGGGCAACTCTGGGCTGGCCTATCGGAAGCTTGGACAATCCGGTGTGCCCTGAGAACGAGATATGTGCAGCTCCTATCGGGATTTGTCGGCACATTCGGGAGGCTTTGCTGCTCTTGTTTTACCATTGTCGAGATGTCTTGTAAACCGGGATTCCGAGACTGATCGGGCCTTTCCGGGAGAAGGTTTATCCTTCGTTGACCGTGAGAGCTTATGATGGGCTAAGTTGGGGCACCCCTGCAGGGTATTATCTTTCGAAAGCCGTGCCCGCGGTTATGAGGCAGATGGGAATTTGTTAATGTCCGGTTGTAGATAACTTGTCACTTGACCCAATTAAAATACACCAAGTGTGTGTGTAGCCGTGATGGTCTCTTCTCGGCGGAGTCCGGGAAGTGAACACGGTCTGTGTTAAGTATGACGTAAGTAGGTGTTCAGGACCTCTTCTTGGTCATTGCTAGATGACGTCCGTTCCTTTGCTTCTCTTCTCGCTCTCATTTGCGCAAGTTAGCCACCATATATGCTTTTGCCGCTGCAGCTCCACCTCTTTGTACCTCCTTGTCCTATAAGCTTAAATAGTCTTGATCTCGCGGGTGTGAGATTGCTGAGTCCCCGTGACTCACAGATACTTCCAACAACAGTTGCAGGTGCCGACGATGCCAGTGCAGACGATGGCGTCGATCTCAAGTGGGAGTTTGACGAGGAACGTGGTCGTTACTATGTGTCTTTTCCTGATGATCAGTAGTGGAGCCCAGTTGGGACGATCGGGGATCTAGCATTTGGGGTTGTCTTATTTTCATCTGGATTTTGGCCGTAGCCGGTCTATATGTTTGTATTTTGGATGATGTATGATGATATTTATGTATTGTGTGAAGTGGCGATTGTAAGCCAACTCTTTATCCCATTCTTGTTCACTACATGGGATTGTGTGAAGATGACCCTTCTTGCGACAAAACCACTATGCGGTTATGCCTCTAAGTCGTGCCTCGACACGTGGGAGATATAGCCGCATCGTGGGCGTTACATTGCGTCGTCCGCCTCGCGATGATTGGACCCTCAGGAGGGTCTTGGGTGTCTTGTTGACGAAGATGGGCCGTACGGCCTACTGCTTGGCCACGCTGTGGGCCGCAGGCAGGCAAGTCTGGGGACCCCCGTTCCCAGAACGCCGACATGTGGCATAGATCTAATCTTAAAAGAATCAATCTCATGAGAAATTCTATCAACATTCCTAGCCAAATCATCAATCTTACGCAATTTTCTTCTTCTACCATAGCATTGAAAAGAGTCAGTTACACCACTGGTGCTAAAACTTGGCGTGAAAAATCACTTTAGTGCCAAAACTGGCGGCATACATTGAACTGGTGCTATAACTTGGTTTTGATGTGCATATACAGTGCAAATCGCATTTGTATACAGACACAATGCTGACTAGGCACGCCATGTGGCGTGGGGCCCACTGTCAGCCATTGAATGGTCGAGATAGGGCTTGTGGCCTATTATTTTGTGAAATCCCATCGAAATTATTTTTCTCACAAAAAAGTCACTGCCACGTGTCGGTCCATCTGTGAGTGAGAAAATTATGTGCAAAAAATGATGGCTGATGGATTTTGAACCCATGATCTGCAACATGGAGGTGCGTCTGCCTAACCAATGAACCAAGAACCTTTTTTCGTACTAAACAGATACACACTCTATATATTCGATAGACCTTAAGCGGGCTCGACACCCTACTGGCCATTTTGCACTGTTATTTGTTACAAAAATTAAAAATTATATGCAAATTATAATTGTGCATTATAAACAATATAAATTGCAGAATAAAAATGAACACTTTTATAATACATAACTATTTTATTAAAGGGATGAAAAATTTAAATATATAGAAAAACAAAATTACGTTGATATTTTTATTGAATATGAAAATTATTATGTGCGTAATTTTCTAATTTACAGTTTAACCATATGGATAATTTTATAAATAATTCGTGAATAATTTTATAATATAATATTATTGTATATATATAAAATATTATAATTTACATATATTTAATAAATTTCTGAAGAAAAAAAGTAACGCTGTCGGGTGGGGTGGTGGCTACATGTCACTGGTTTGAATCCTAGCCAACAATTTTTACATTATATCAATATATGTTTCTTAAAACATGGACACTTTTATATACTACATGGGTATTTCATTAAAACTGTGAAGATTTATAAACTTATATAAGTATTTATTAAAATATATAGAAAAATCATTAAAGCATGAATAATTTTATATACCACATTAATATTTTGGTAAAACTGTGAAGATTTGTTTCTAAAAATACTTTGAACATTTTAAACTTATCTAAGCATTGATTAAAATATATAGATTTTTTTTAAAAAAATCTGAAGGCATGACACACGATTATGATTTACATATCCGTAAAAAGATTATAATTTACATACTCGCAAAAGATTATAATTTAAATATAGTTTAGTTTTTCTTAAAAAAATAACACTGCTAAATGGTTTAGGGTCTCCGGCTAGCTTAAGTCCGCCTCGATATATAAAGTACATTTGCAAATAACACAGAAAACTGTTCTGGGTGTATTGGTTAGGCATGAGCGCCTCCACGCTGCAGATCAGGGGTTCAAATCCGGTTGGCCACAATTTATATTTGAAAAATACAATTCGGAGGGTTTTTTCGCAAAATAACAGGACACACGACAATTTATTTTTGAAAAATATAATTCCGAGGTTTTTTTTCACAAAATAACAGGACACACGCCCTGTACCCTTCAGTGACTGGCAGCGGGCCTGATGCCATGTGGCGCGCCTAGTCAGCTCTATATCCGTCTACAAATGCAATTTGCACCGTATATGCACGCCAATGCCAAGTTGTAGCACCAGTTCAATGTATGCCACAAGTTTTGGCACTGAAGTGATTTTTCACGCCAAGTTTTAGCACCTGTGGTGTAATTGACTCCATTGAAAATCTTTTGAGAATTAATGATATCTTTAATATTATTCTCAATATCCGAAGGTATCTTATTATAATTTCCATAAGAATTGTTGTAGGAATTACCATAATTATTAGAGGAATTACTAGGAAACGGCCTAGGGTTGAAATTACCTCTATACGTGTTATTACCAAAATTGTTTCTACCAACAAAATTCACATCCATAGAATCATTGTTATTCTCAATCAAAGTAGACAAAGGCATATCATTAGGATCAATAGGAGCACTCTTACTAGCAATCAATTTCATAAGTTCATCCATCTTTCCACTCAAATTATTAATTTCTTCAATCACATGCACTTTTTTACTAGTAGAAGATCTTTCGGTGTGCCATTGAGACTAATTTGCCATGGTATTATCTAGGAATTTAATAGCTTCTCCTATTGTGATTTCCATAAAAGTACCTCCCGCGACGGAATCTAAAAAAATTTCTAGATGCAAAATTCAATCTGGCATAATTTTTTTTGTATTATCATCCATAAACTTAAACCATGAGTAGGGCAATTTCTTATCATCAATTTCATCCTCTCCCACGATTGTGCAACATGTTCATGATCAAGTTGCTTAACGTTCATTATATCGTTCCTAAGGGAGATGATCTTAGCGGGAGGAAAATACTTGGAAATAAAAGCATATTTACCCTTATTCCATGAATCAATTTCATAAGCTCGTAGTGAGAACGAAAAAAGCCTCAATTTAACAATATCATTACCCACACCTTTTTTTGCATATCACACAATTCAACGAAAGTGTTTAGATGGGATGCCACATCTTCATTAGGACTAACAGAAAATTGTTCTTTCATAACAAGGTTCAACAAAGCGGCATTAATTTCATAAGATTCTGCACTAGTGGCGGGAGCATCGGAGTACTAATAAAATCATTATTATTAGTGTTGGAAAAAACACACAACAAAGCAAGCAATCTAGCACACAAGCAAACAAAAAGCAAACAAAAAGACGAATGGAAAGAAGGCGAATAAAAAGGCAAATATTTTGTGATTTCTAAAAAACGTTTTAGAAGTGGGGGAGAGGGAAACAGGAGGTAAATGACAAATAATGTAAGTGCAAGAGATGAGAGTTTATGATAGGTACTTGGTGGGCTTTTTTGGGTTTTTAGGTTTATAGATCTGAAAAAGATAAGTAAAAAGCAAAATAAAGTAAAGATAAATAAATTGCAGCAAGGTATTTTTGGGTTTTTAGTTTTATAGATCTGAAAATATATAATGAAAAATAGACCTAGGGGCGATAGGTTTCACTAGAGGCTTCTCTCTTGAAGAAAACATACGGTGGGTAAACAAATTACTGTTGGGCAATTGATAGAAAGGCGCAAAGTTATGACGATATCTAAGACAATGATCATGAATATAGGCATCACGTCCGTGACAAGTAGACCGAAACGATTCTGCATGTACTACTATTACTCCACACATCGGCCGACTCCTGCCTGCATCTAGAGTATTAAGTTCATAAGAACAGAGTAACGCCTTAAGCAAGATGACATGATGTAGAGGGATTAACTCAAGCAATATGATATAAACCCCATCTTTTTATCCTTAATGGCAAAAATACAATACGTGCCTCGCTACCCCTGCTGTCACTGGGTGAGGACACCGCAAGATCGAACCCATCACAAAGCACCTCTCCTATTGCAAGAAAAACCAATCTAGTAGGCCAAACTAAATTGATAGATCAGAGAGAAATACTAATCTATCTCAATCATGCATAAAAGAGTTCAGAAAAGACTCAAATAATATTCATAGATAATCTGATCATAAATCCACAATTCATTGAATCTCAACAAACGCACCGCAAAAGAAGATTACATGAATAGATCTCCAAGAACATCAAAGAGAACATTGTATTGAAGATCAAAGAGAGAGAAGAAGCCATCTAGCTGCTAGCTATGGACCCTTAGGTCTGTGGTAAACTACTCACGCATCATCGGAAGGGTAGCAAGGTTGGTGTAGAGGCCCTGCATGATCGAATCCCCCTCCGGCGGAGTGCCCGAAAAGGCCCCAAGATGGGATCTCACGAGAACAGAAGCTTGCGGCGGCGGAAAAGTATTTTTGGTGTGCCCTCTGACGTAGGGGGGATATTTGGGAATTTATAGTGGTGGAGTTAGGGTTGGACGGTCTCCGAGGGGCCCACAAGCCTAGGGGGCGCCCCTAGGGCTTGTGGCCTCCTCGTAGGTCTTCTGGCCTACTCCCAAAGCTTCCTAGGTTTCTTCTGGTCCAAGAAAAATCATCGTAAAGTTTTATTCCGTTTGGACTCCGTTTGATATTGATTTTCTGTAAAAGCCAAAAACAAGGAAAAAAATGAAACTGGCACTAGGCACTAGGTTAATAGGTTAGTCCCAAAAATAATATAAAATAGCATATTAATGCATATAAAACATCCAAAAAGAGATAATATAATAGCATGGAACAATAGAAAATTATAGATACATTGGAGACGTATCATGGCCCGGCAGACCGGCCTCGAACCCGACGTCGTGGAGCGCATCGCGTGGCGAGACCGGGAGGCGGCGGAGATGGAGGCGTCGGAGGCCGCGAGGAGGGCCGAAGAGGCCTCGGCCCAGGCTTGGGAGAGAGCTGCCCAGGCGCAGGGGCGGACCGCTGCGGAGCCGGCCTGGCCGGCGCAGGAGAGGAACCTGACGCCGGACGTCATAGTCCTTGAGCCCAGGACTGAGGTGGAGGGCGAGCGGGCGGGGCAGGCGGAGTCGGCCGATGGCGAGTCCAAAGTTAACGAGGACATCCTCGCGGACTTGCCGCCCCAGGACGACCCGGCCGGCGGGGGCGAGCTTAGAGAAGGGAACCGCGGGCCAAACGCCGCGCTGGCTGGCGAGGCGCAGACGACGGTGGCCCCGGGCAGCGCGATCGGGGACTCCGGCGCCATGGTGGTCACCCAGCCACGGGCACGGGCGAGGTCATGTCCAGGCCACGCACTCGGGAGGATGCGGCTTCGCACGCCCTGCGCCAGCATCTTCGCGGGCGGGACGACTGTCTGCAGGCCTTCGTCCGGGAGGAGCAGGAGCAGGTGCGTCACTTGGAGTAGGCGGTCGCGGTAAGTCTTTTTGCCTCTATGGCTTTGTTTGTTCGATTCAGTTGTTCTCCGGTGGTGGCGCGACAGCGCACCCACTGGGTGTAGCCCCCAAGGCCCGGGTCGGGCTCACAATAGCCGGGTCAGGTCTTTACCGGTGTCTTATCTCTTTTTCTTGAACCTTCGTCTTCATGCAGCACCTGTATGACCTACGGGCGGACACGTACAACCAGCTCCTGGAGCGATGCCGCAGGGTCATGGCCCAACTCGCCGCCAGGGAGGGGGAGCTACGCCAGGCCCAAGGTACAACTCACATGCTTCCAATGGGGGTGCGACAGCTCACCCGCTGGGTGTAGACCTCGAGATTCGGGCCGGTTGCGGAGCAGCCGAGTCGAATCTTAAAAGCTTCTTCTTTCTTTTGTCCGGCATCTGACTTATAACTTCTTCGTGCAGCCGCCGTGGCCGGGGTGCTGGGGCTCCGGAACCAGCTGGATAAAGCCAGCCAGATGCATGACCCGGCCGCCGCCAACCGCGACCGGCTCCAGGCCGAGGTGGAACGGCTGGTGGCGGAGACGGCCAAGGCGTCGGACGCCCACCGGGCGGAGCTGAGTCGGCTAGTGGAGGAGCACGGGGGGAGGGTCTCTGCGAAGGACGCGGAGCTGAAGACGGCCGCCGACAAGAGCACTCAACTTGATTGGGACCTCGAGAGTTGCGGCCGCGCCTGGGCCCTGCGGGGAAATAGTATGCTGGCCAAGGTGCAGCATCTCAATGAGGCCTTCGTCCATATGTGCTTTTTCCCTTCCCCTTTGCCCGACTGGTGTCGCGACCCAACCAAACTTTCTTTTGTTTTGCTAACTTTCTTGTTCCTTTGCTAGGGGTTTTTCCCGAGACACAGGAGTCGGCCGAGGCGGCCGTGCGCGCCCATCGGGCCACCAGTAGGCGTTCGGGGTGGATGTTGATGAGCATGCCGCCTGGACTTTCCCGGAGCTCATCCTCGCCGCCGAGACCCGCTTGGGGGCGGCGGAGGAGCATATGAACCGGCTGTTCGAGGCCGGCTTGAACATGACGAGCGCCCTTTGACCGGACGCGGTGGTGCCCAATGGCGTCACCCGGCTGGCGCGGTGGCTGGAGACTGGCATGGCGCGGCTCGGGGCTGGGGCTTCCGTAGTTCGGGCTGAATCGGACATGGCGCTCCGGTTTGTGATGTCGTGGTACTCGGGTATGGATCTGGGTCGGCTGGCATCTCAGCGCGCCGGGTCGGAGGAGGAACTGGCCCCGCGAGCGTTAGCGATCGCAGCGCGGGCCAGCTACCTTGCGTCCTTTGCCCTGCATGACTAGTTCGTCGCAGAGCGCACGAAAGATGGCGCGGAGATCCCGGCTTACGACTCTGGCCTGCTGTTGACGACCTAAAAGGCAGCTCAGCCGAGTCATTGGCCTATGCGGATGATGGCGCCACGATGCTGGATGACACCGCCACGACCAAGGAGCTGGTGCGCTCTGGAGCCGGCATGGCGGCTGTGTCTACCCGGAGGAGGCAGTGGGGAGTGATGCCAGCACGGATGCCTCCTAGGCTGTCCTTTATCTTCCTGTACTCAAACTTTAGTTAGGTAGTAGGTCCACCCACTTGGGGTGTAGTTCGTGTAATGAACTCCTCGCCGTGGGCCTTTTGTTATGTATAAATGCGCGTGTGCTTGCTCTTGCACTTGTCTTCTTAGGCCATTTTACTTGTTCGACTTCTCGCTTGGTTTCCTCCCTGCTAGCCGGACAGTCGGGAGCCAACTGTGGTTGGGTATTCGGCCTTAGGAAGAGATGGACAATACTTAGGCTTTTTGGGACGTTGAGCGAAAGTGAAACACTGACTGGGCCAGCTGGCGGCGGATGGCGAAGCCGGCCGTTGCGCAGCCGGTCGTGCTGCGGTAGATGAGAAAAAAGGAAAATGGCACCGGATCAACCTGGCCGGGCTCTCCCCCTTAGTTTTTTCATGCGTGATGGCACTCCAGCCTTTAGCTCTTGCAGGCTGGTCGGCCATGGGTCGGACTGCGACATCGGCGAAGAGAGGGCTTTGGTAGGATGTATGTTTCCAAACCGGCCAAGGGAGAACGCTGGGTCTGGTCTAGCCGGCGAACCCCCGAGCCCCGGAGCCGGCCGTGCCGACCCAGAGGGGGATAAAATGTAGAACAACGCATAGAGCACATAATCCGACGTGATAAAAAAGGTAGCTCCCGAGTGTCGTGCGGGGGACCTGCTGTTTCATTAAACCAAAAAGGGGGTGATGCGTACATACATGCGTTCAACTGCAGAACCGGCGTAGGAGCTCCGCTTTCCAAGGGCGCTCCGTCTCCTTGCCAGAGGCGTCTCTCTTGCGCTTGTTCGGCTTCTGCGTGTCGATGAGGTAGTAGGCATTCCTATCGCACAAAGCCTTGCTGATGATGAAGTGGCCCTCCAATAGGGAGGCCAGCTTGTGCTGGACGGCCGGCCGTTAGATGAGCCGGAGCACCAGATATCCCTCGCGTAATGCGAGCGACTTGATTTTCTTGCTGTCGTAGTGGCGCAGGCCTTGCTGGTAGATGGCCGACCGGTTGAGGGCCACGAGGCCCGCCTCCTCGAGCAGGCCGACGCCGTTTTCGCGTGCTGCTTTGGCTTCGGCTTCCGTGTACAAGGTGAATCGGGGGGAGTCAAACTCGACATCGGTGGGGATGATGGCTTCGACTCCGTAGACGAGGAAGAATGGCATGAAGCCACTCGACCGGTTGGGCATCATTTGGAGGCTCCAGAGGACGGCCGACAACTCATCGAGCCAGCTGCCGGGTGAGTGCACAAGCAGCTCGACAAGCCGTGGTTTGATCCCGGCCAGAATTAGGCCATTGGCCCGCTCCACCTGGCCGTTTGACTGGGGGCGCGCAATTGAGGCTAGGTCGAGCCGGATGCCAGACATGGACGAATACTGAGCCAGGGCGCCCTAGGCAAAGTTGGTGCCGTTGTCAGTGATGATGCTATGGTTGACGCCGTAGTGCACCGCGATGTCCTTGATGAACCTGACGGCCGTGGGTCCGTCGAGTACCTTGATCGGTCGCGCCTCGATCCACTTGGTAAACTTGTCCATGGCCACCAAGAGGTGTGTCATGCCGCCTCGCATGGTCTTGAACGGCCCTACCATGTCGAGGCCCCAGACGGTAAATGGCCACGTGATGGGGATGGTCTGGAGAGCTGAAACCAGCTGGTGGTTGCGCTTGCTGAAGCGTTGACAACCCTCACACTTGAGGAGCAGCTGATCGGCGTCTTCCAGGGCCGTGGGCCAGTAGAAGCCATGGCGGAATGCTTTGGCCACCAGGGCCCTCCAGGCGACATGGTGCCCACACTCACCCTGGGGGATGTCGAGGAGGATCTCATGCCCCTTGTCTGGCTCGACGCAGCGCTGGAACACGTCGGTCGTGTTGCGCTTGACGAGCTCATTGTTGATGATGGTGTAGGCTGAGGCCTGGTGCTGCAATTGCCGGCCTTTGACTTTGTGGGTCGGGAGCTCGCCACTTTCGAGGAAAGCAAGGATGGGTTGGGCCCATGACGGTGTTGTTACCACCACGAGGATGACAACTTGGGCGGGAGCCAGATCGGCAACCTCCGGGCCGGGACCAACAGCCCTCGAGCCGGGTTGGGCCTCCCTCGAGGCGGAGCCGGCAGCCCCCGTGTCGGGGCTAGAGCTGGCAGGCCCCACGCAGGGCAAGGAGTCCGCTGGGTCATCCGGGACAAAGATGGGCTCCAAATCCGAAGACGGCTTGATGGAGGGTTTCTGCAGGCACTCGAGGGAGACGCTGGACAGGATTGCTTGTCGGGATGAAGCTATATTGGCCAGCGTGTCGGCTGCCTCATTGTCCACTCGGGGAACATGGAGGAACTCGCAGCTGTCAAAGCCGCCGGACAGTTGTTGGACCAGGAAGCGATAACTGGCCATGTTGGCGTCCCTGGCGTCCCACTCGCCGGAGGCCTGCTGCACCACCAGGTCCAAGTCACTGTAGCCAAGGATGCGCTGGATGCCAATCTATTTGGCCAGTCGGAGGACATGGATTAGCGCCTCATACTCGACAATGTTGTTGGAGGCTGCGAAGTGGATCTACAGCGCGTACCGCAGCCGGTCGCCCTTTGGGGACGAGAGCACGATGCAGGCTCCCAGGTCGGTGCGCATCTTGGAGCCGTCAAAGTGCATGCGCGAGTGCATCGAGTCGGGTGCCAGTGGCAGGTACTGGGTTTCCGCCCAATCGATGAGGAAGTCGGCCAACACTTGATTGCAGTGTCGGGATCATAGAGGATCGTGTGGCTGGCCAGCTCGATGGTCCATTTGGCAACCCGGCTGGAGGCATCCCAGTAGCCCATGATCTCACCGATGGGGGTTGTGCTCACTAAAGTGATGGTATGCTCCTGGAAGTACTGCTTCAGCTTCTTTGCGGCAAAGTACACATCCTAGCACATCTTCTGGTAGTGGGGGTAGTTCTGCTTGGTGAGGGAGAGCACCTCGCTCAGGTAGTACACAGGGCGCTAGACTGGCTGCGCCTTGCCCTCCTCAAGGCGCTCGACCACCAGCACCACACTGACCACGCGTGAGGTGGCCGCGATGTAGAGCAGCAATGACTCCTCAGCCGGCATGGCCAGGATGGGTGTCGTGGAGAGCATGCGCTTGAGGTCCCGAAAGGCTTCGTCCGCTCGGTCGTTCCACTCGAATGCAGACGTCTTCTTCATCAGCTGATATAGGGGCAGGGCCCTCTCCCCCAGCAGGCCGATGAACCGGCTGAGAGAGGCCAAGCAGCCGATGAACTTTTGGACATCGTGCAGCCGAGCCGGCTTGCGCATGCGCTCGATGGCCTTAATCTTTTCTGGGTTAGCCTCAAGACCGTGCTCCGAGACAAGGAAACCGAGGAGCTGGTCGGCTGGCATGCCAAACACGTACTTCTCTAGTACTAGCGCAGGTT
The DNA here is from genome assembly GCF_018294505.1 of Triticum aestivum. Lineage (NCBI taxonomy): Eukaryota > Viridiplantae > Streptophyta > Magnoliopsida > Poales > Poaceae > Triticum > Triticum aestivum. The sequence goes on along the minus strand of NC_057796.1, from coordinate 262,770,553 downwards.
GGCAAAAGTTCCCTTGAGGTCGGCTAGGAGGGTGAGGTGTTGCTTGGTCTTCACCACGATGTCGTCGACGTAGACATGCATGTTGCGGCCGATCGGCACAACAGGCATTTCTGCATGTAGCGCTGAAAGGTGATGCCGGCATTCTTTAGCCCGAACGACATGGTGAAGTAGCAATACACCCCAAAGGGCATGATGAAGGACGTCTTAAGGGCATCAGCCGAGTGCAGCTTGATCTGGTGGTAGCCGGAGTAGGCGTCCAAAAAGGCAGGAGCTCGCAGCCGGCCGTGGAGTGAATCACTTGATCTATCCGCAGCAGGGCAAAAGTGTCCTTGGGGCAGGCCTTGTTCAGGCTGGTGTAGCCGATACACATGCACTAATTGTTGTTCTTCTTCAGGACGGGGACTGGGTTGGCCAGCCACTCGGGGTGGAAAGCTTCCATCATGAAGCCGGCTACGAGCAGCCGGGCGATCTCCTCACCAATGGTTCTTCACTTCTTCTCGGAAAAGCGGCGTAGCGGCTAGCGGACACGCTTGGCGTCCTTGCATATGTGAAGTTTGTGCTCGACGTACTTCCTCGGAACACCCGACATGTCCTTTGGGGACCATGTGAAGATATCTCGATTTTCACGGAGGAAGTCGACGAGCTCGCCTTCCTATTTGCTGCTGAGGCGGGTGCCCACAACGACGTACTGGCTGGAGCTGGGGTTAACCGGGTTGAGCGGGACCTTCTTGGTATCCTTAGATGGCTGGAACGGAGCCTCATTGGCCACCTGCTTGAGCGTAGCCGGCTACTCGCCAGCCAGAGCTATGATCCGGTCGACTGGCGCCTCTCCTCGGTGACGACCAGTGACTCAACCATCTTGGAGCCGGCTTTGGCGCACTCTAGGGATTTCTTGTAGTCGCCAACAACAGTGATGAGGCCCTTGGGACCTGGCAACTTCATCTTCAGGTAGGCGTAATGGGGAACCGCCATGAACTTTGCCAACGCGGGCCGGCCTAGCAACACGTGGTAGGGGCTGGACAGGTCCACCACCTCAAACCAAATGGGCCCGCGCCGGAAGTGGTCGTTGGTGCCTAATAGGACGTCGAGCCGGATCCGGTCGACCGGGGAGCAAGAGAGACCCGACACGATGTCGTGGAACAGCATCCGGGTCGGCTGTAGGTGCGTGGCCTCGATGCCAAGCTGGGTCATGGTGTCACGGTAGAGGATGTTGATGTTGTTGCCGCTATCGACGAGGACCCACGAAAAGCGGCAGGTGCGCCTTTCGGCGACTATGGTGCGGTCGAGGACAAGGGCGTAGCCGCCCGGCATGGGCATGCCAGCCGGATGGTCCTCCTGACTCCAGCTGACCGGGCGGTCGGACCAATGCATGTATTGAGGGGTGGGGGAACCACGACGTTCACCTTGGCCTGATGGCGGCGCTTGCTATGCTTGTCGCTGCCCTCGTTGGTGAAGACGACATAGCACACATTCGGGTTGGGGAATGCTTCATCGCGCATCGCGCCGGCCGCCGGGGGAGGCGGCGGCTGCCCCGCACCAGCCGACGGAGGAGGCGCGGGTGGCGGTAGGTTGCCCTTCATCAGGCGCTGGGTGAAGGTGCACTGCCGAAGCGTATGCGTGGACGGCCTCGTGCCGCTGTGGTGCCTGCAGGGGGAGTCGAGCATCTGCTCAAAGCTAAGGCTGGGCAGCCAGGTGGTCTTGCCAGTCCGCTGGCGCCGGTTGCCGGCTTTCTAGGCCGACTGAACTTCTTCAGTGGTAGCTACATGGTGGTTGTCTTATCGGGGAGCCGGCTGCTCGCCCTTGCGCTTGTTGCTATTGTCCTAATGGCGCCGGTTGCTGTCGCCAGCCGGCCGCGGGGTGGCGGGTGAAACTAGCAAAGCCTTGACGGCCTCGTCCAGCTGGACTGAGACTTCCATGGCGGAGTCGGCCGTGGCGTAATTGTCCTCCATGGCCATGAGCGCGGCCATGATAGCCGGCTCTGAGCGCACGAGCTTGTGCTTGAGCAGAGTGCCTTCTTGGCACCCGTCGATGAAGTATTGGATGGCCTGAACCTCGTGGACCCCCTCGCAGCTGTTATGCAACTCGGTCCATCACATGAGGTAGTCGCGGGAGGATTCGTTCGGCCTCTGGACGCACATGGCATGCTGGCAAGGTCGGCCGAGCCGCTTGTAGGTGCCGGTGAAGTTGTTCACGAACACCCGGTCGAAGTTAAGCCACGAGTTGATGCTGCCGGCTGGGTGGCTGTTCATCCAAGTCCGCACGAAGCCTTGCAGCATGAGGGGCACGTAGCACATGGCCATGTGCCGGTTGCCGCCCACGATGCCAATGGTGGTGGTGTAGTCGATGAGCCAGTCCTCCAGCTTGGGAGTGCCGTTGTACTTGGGAGTGTCACGAGGCAGCGTGAACCCTTTGGGAAAAGGCTCGTCCCGAAACAGGCCAGCCCGACCGAGCTCTCCTCCTCCACCTCTAGGGAGCGGGCCAGCTGCTCGATGCGGTGGCGAGTGTCGTTGTCGCCGATGTCGTGCGGACCCAGCGGGCTAGCGGCGAGAGTGTGGGGGATGGTGCCGACCGGCGTCGCACGTGCACGCCGGGCCGGCTGCCGCGGAGCATCCAGCTGGTGCTGGTCATCTTCGGCCGGCTCATCGTATTGTTTGTCGTCGATCGTCAGGGCGCGGTTGCGCTGACCCTGGCTGCCCCGGCGCCTGCCGAAGTGGCTGGCGACCGGGTGCGGGGAAGAGGCTGCAGCGTAGGCCGACGGCCGCCGTCCAGGTCCTCCAGGTCGTGCAAGGCGGAAGCTGCGGGCTGCGCCAGGTTGCTGCTCATTTGCCGCAACAACAAGCTTGCAGATGCGCTGCTGCCGCTGGAGCCATTCCTCGCCCTCCAGGAACTCGAGATCCGCCATGGCTGCCTCCGCGACGCGCATGTTCTTAACGGGGGTGTCGTAGACGGGCGGGTTCGCACCAAGTGCACGACCGATGGCGCCGCCACGATGCCGCACCTCAGCCACCCGACTGGGCTCAAGATTGGTTGGCGTGAGGTCGTGGACGACGTTGTACTCACGCCGCGCAGATCCCACCCAGCACCGCTCAAGAGCGAGCGCAAAGGCTTCGTCCAGTAGGCGCAGGCGCTCCTCATTGAGCTGAGCCGCAGTCGCGGCCGAGTCGGTGTCGGGAGTGATAGGGGTGCGGAAGTTCTGCATCGTCGCGCGCAGGAGGTCAGAATGGCCTGCGCGAGCCACAGCCGCAGCGGCCATGGTGGCCTACGCCTTGGCGTGCGAACTGGTGGCGCTGGAGCCGGTGACTAGCACCTCCACGCGAGTGCAGAGGTCTGCGACGTCACTGGAGACGGCACAACCAACGGGAACAGGCGAGTCGGTGACGTCGTACACCTTGCTCGGGAAGATGTCTGGGACGAGCGCGACGGAGACATGGAATGCGCGGAAGGGGATGATGGAGCCAGCAACAGGGCCGGCGGTGCCCGCGCCGGACGCGGGAATCACGCCGTGCATGATGCGCTCGCCGGAGCTGGTGAAGGGCCTTGTCCGGAACTTGACTCCGGCCGATGCCGTGAGTACCTGCATGGTGGGCCACAACTATCATGGTGATCTCACGCAGATGCCATGGGATGGCTTAAAGTGGGGGGCTATGAGAGGATGCCGGTGGGTTCCAGAGGTGAGGTTGGCATGTGCTGGTGTGTGACACGAGACGTACCCAGGCCCGGGGCCCTCTAGAAAGGTAACATCCCTAGTCCTGCCGAATGTAGCATGGAGAGCACAAGGGCTCAAGGTTGCTCCTGGAGCTGTTCGGGGGCGAGGTGGAAGAGGGAGCTGGTCCTCTTCCTTGCTTCGAGTGTAGGTGGAAGTGTACGTGTGTATTCTATTGATGATCGCCTGTGTATAGGGAGGGCTCCTGGGGGGTCTTGTAGGCCGACCCCCAGGGTTACATGGGTAAAGCTACATGGGCGTGGGGCCCAGTGTCATCATTTGGAAGCCAGCAATAGGGCCCACCGGGTCACCGGATCCGCTGGGTTCGCGGGGCGCGGGCCCCGCTGGCTGCATGACACTGTGACCCATCTCGTCTGGATCATGGAGTGGTTGGTGTCGCGTGGCTACAGTGCCGCGTCACCCGGTCGCTGTCCGCCCCGGTCAGCAGTAGGAGGGATGTTGTAGTCACGCCCGCGTCGATCAGCGCGGGTAGGTGGCGCACTGTTCACATGCCTGGCCCGTCATGGGGAGTTGTCTTGTCGTACGTCCATATGGGACGACAGCTGACTTGCGACCAGCCTGCATGCAGCCAGCCGGCCGGCCGGGTCGGCACGCCTAGCCGGCTCGCGCCAGGGAGCCGGCCAGCGATCTTCCGGATTGAGGGGCACCTATCGCCCTGATGTTTTAAAAAGGGATTCGGGTTCCGCTGCCTACCCGTGGTTCATCCCCCTAACAAGGCCAGATCTTTGTGGGATTTCATGCCGATCGAGGAACCGGACCCCGTGTCGGCCCACACGCGGGATTCCGTGCCGGTCGGTCAAAGAGGCCGATACAGACGTCGTGCTTAGTAACAAGGCACGTTGGATAAGCGAGTCAAGGAGAACCACGTGGCACCTGGTGAGTGGTGCGGGTTGGTGGAGGTCGCCGAACGAGTGGGGTCATGCCCCGTGGGTGGCTCGGAGCAGTCAACGCGGGCGCTGGTTAGCGGGTCGCGGTTGCTGGTAGTGTGCCCAGGAGAGGACATCAGCGATCCCGAGGGAGATTGCCTATAGTCCTCATATTCCCGACGAGGCGGAGATCCCGAGGGAGATATGCTCCCTCGATCCCTGCACATGAAATAGAGCCCACCTTGGGTTGTTTCTGCACCATTTTCAGAGCTGCGATCACCATTTTCTTCTGTATTTTGTTCGGCTTCATCGCATAACTCAGGAAAAGCATGAGACTTAGTAGTCAACATGTGCTGAGTACAACTATTTTCCTCACAATCAGCGACGAGATGTGGAGGCAAAAGGAGGATTTCTTTGTGAAGCAAGGCACCGATGTTTGGGTGGAGATCAACAAAGGGAAATTTAGTCTCGTCAAAGACAACATCACGAGATATATAGACTCGTCCACTAGGAACGTATAAGCACTTGACACCTTTATGTTGAGCACTGTAGCCTAAGTAAACACATTGCTTGGAGCGGAACATGAGCTTGCGATTGTTGTACGGTCGAACATTTGGCCAACACCCACAACCAAACACACGGAGAGATGCATAGTTAGGTTTGACATGCAGAAGTCTTTCTACCGGAGTTTCATTGTTGATAACTCTACTAGGCAACATATTTATGATATGAATGCCAGCTAAGAAAGCTTCATCCCAAAACTATAGAGGCATGGATGCACCGGCTAGAAGGGCAAGACCAACCTCAACTATGTGTCTATGCTTATGTTTAGTAGACCCATTTGTTGATGGGCATGAGGACACATCACATGATGAGAGATGCCAAGATTTTGGAAGAACAAATTTAATTTTTCGTATTCCCCTCCCCAATCAGATTGGACAACAATAATTTTGCTATTGAATTTTCATTCAACAAGAGCTTGGAAATTTTGAAACACTTGGAAAACCTCAGATCGTTTTTTAAGTAAATAGATCCAAGAATACTTGTTGAAGTCACCAATCAATCTAACATAGTATGTATGTCTACCAACATAACTTGGGGCAGGACCCCATACATCAAAAAATGAGTTGCAAGGGTTTGGTAGAAATACTAGTGGAAATAGGATAAGGTAATTGATGATTTTGCACTTTCTGACAAGAATCACAAATTGTTTCAACATCACACTCTCCAACAAATGGGAGCTTATTCTTCCTAAGCAATCGTTCAACTAAAGAAAAAGATGCATGCCCTAGTCTATCATGCCACCTCGTCGATGAGAGTTTGGTGACACCATATGATTGCTTATTTGATCTTCTAAACTCTGGAATCAATGGGTAAAGCCCTCGAACACATCTACCTCGGCAGAGAACCTTCTTCGTTGCCTCATCCTTAATCAAAAAGAAAAATGAGTGAAATTCAAGGAATACGTGATTATCGACGGCAATACCATCAATGGATAGAATATTTTTAGATGCACTAGGGACATGTAAAAAAATTCTGAGATGAATTTTTCGGTGAGGAGTATTAATAACTGTATGACCAACATGTTTAATTCTCATACCTGCTCCACTAGCCATGCGTATCTGATCTTGGCCATGGTACTTTTAACACATAGTCTCCTTCTCCAACTCACCAGTGATGTGGTTCGTAGCACCGCTATCCACATACCCGTTCGTATTTACCCCGTACGAGGCTTCAACAACACCATCAACATTTTTATCTTGCAAGGAGTCATCGTCATCTTTCTCGAAGCGGACCAGCAGTCCTTTGTGGAGTGCCCTGGTTCCCGCAAATCTAACACCAAATGGCATCGGGGCGATTTTGGAGTTGCGGCGGCCCTTGCTGTTGGTGGAGGAGGTTTGTCCGCCGGTGTGAGGTGCAACCGCCGCCGCCCCTACTGCCCTTGTTCTTGCCGCGCGGCGGACCACGTTGATGAAAGCCACCACGGCCACCATGAACCACAGAATTGGCAGAAGACTTGGACTCGGTGCTGCTGGAGTACATCGCCACGCGCTGGCCGCCGCCTCTGCCCTTGTTCTTCCCGAGCCGCGGACCACGTTGACGAAAGCCACCATGACCATCACGAACCACAGAATTGGCAGAATACTTGAATCCACTGTTGCTGGAGTACATCGCCAAGCGCTGATCAAAGTTGCTCATCTGAGCAAACAAATCGTCAAGAGTGACTGATTTGGTGCGGGCGTCGAGGGCTAACACTAGGGGCTGGTACTCCATGTCTAGCCCAGCGGTGATGTAGGAGATGATCTCATCTTTGTCCGACAGCGGCTAGTTCATCAGCGAAGGTGTGTATGTGAGCAAAGTAGGTGCCGACAGACCGCGTGCCCTTCTGAGCATTGGAGAGAGCAATGCGGATGTTGTTCACCCGCGCCCTGGACTATGACAAGAACATGCTCGCCACCGTGGTCCAGAGTTCATGCGCCTTTCGGATGTTGGTCACCTGGACGAGAACCTCTCTGGACAGGTTATCTAGCAAATATGCGAGTACATGTTGGTCCTCCCAAACCCAAACTTGATGAAGAGGGTTTGGAACTGCTTCCACCTTGCCGTCTTTGTCCTTGGTGACGATGTGCTTCTCCGGCTCCTTGAATGATCCTTCGGCATAGCCAAAAACGCTAGCCCCAATCAGTTGCGGCGTGACCTGGGCATGCCACAGGATGTAGTTCATCCTGGTAAGCTTCTCTATGACTTGACCTAAGGGGTTGGACGACGGGACGCTGGTGGAGGAGGACATGGTGAGCTCGGCGAAGGGTAAGATTGGATGGATTGGAAACTAGATGAAGTGGAAGACGGAGGCTCTGATTACCATGTGAAGAATGGTTTAAGCATCTTGACCTCGGTGCGAGGGGTGTTGGAAATATGCCCTAGAGGAAATAATATTATAATATTATATTTCCATTATTCATAATTAAAGAGTTTATATTTCATGCTATAACTGCTATGATCCTGAAATAGGCGATTCAGTGGAAAAATCATATTTACGTGTGGAATGATAAACGGTAAACAATAGGTTCCCGGTATCGCCTCTAGGACTGGCTCAAGTGTTGTTGGGGATCATGTTTTTAGGATCTCAGGATATCGTTAAGTATAACGATAGTCCTAAAACAACATTGGGGGTATGACGTTAAAAGAACGATCATATTGAATCAACCCAAACTTGTATGCTATACTTTGTGATTATATTGTCTGAAATCATTTGTTATAACACAGAGTGTTAGCATGTGTTTTCGTTCCTCAGACCATGAGAGTGTCTCGGTCACTTCCTACCAGATGGTGGACTTTGGGGTCGCTCAAATGTCATCTATAACACGCTGATCATAACGACAACTTTCATGTTCACCGCAAAGTTTGACAAGTGGCCAGATAGCTCGAGAGTGGGATTTGCTCCTCCGACGATAGAGAGATATTCTTAGGTCCCTCTCGGTGACGACATCTGTCGGGGTGGAACGACACCTATGGGATCACAAGAATCCCTACTACCGTTGCCGGGGCACAGAGTTGCGAGGAGAGCAGGGTTAGTAGACAACACAAGGATCGTTTACCCAGGTTCGGGCCGCGTGGATGCGTAAAACCCTAATCCTGCTTTGGTGGGTGTATTTCAGAGAGTTCTTGAGCTCTCGAACTAGCTGTGGTCAGTGCGTGGTTCGAAAGAGCCGAATCCTTCTCCAGTATGCCATGAGCCTCCTTTTATAGTCGAAAGGGGCTGCCACAGTGGCACACAGGAGGTGGAAAGGCGTATAGTGCCCTGAGCTTATCGCTCGTATTACAGGACAAGACGCATTTAATGCGTAGCTTAGGTGTCCCCTTGCTTTATCGGGGACGGGGGCGAGGCCCGTCCCGTCCGTCGCCGCTCCTCCTCGCTTTGACACGCGCCCTGGCCAGCGATGCGTGCGGCGCCATGTAGGCAAGCGGGCAGCTGAGATGGCGCGGTGGTGGAGCCTTCACGAAGATCTGCATGCCGCCACGCAGGCGCTCGATGAGTTGGCCTGGGAGGTGCATGTTGCCATGCAGGTGCCCGCCCAGCTGGTTGTGCTGGCAGCTGCATGTGAACGGCGGTAGAAGCTTGGTTGGCGCGGGCCTAGCAGTGGCCCCGCGGGCGTCCTTGGCGAGGGCCTTGCCGGGTGGCCCGGCAAGGGTCTTGCTGTGGCGCACTGTCGTCCCCGGCAAGGGTCTGGTGGCCTTCCTCGGCAAGGATCTTGCCGAGAATCGTCGTCTTCTAATCCTCATCTGATCTTGAATATGTCTTCACAAAGATCTGCATGCCACCACAGAGGTGCCTTCCCTAGCCCTGGCCCCACGTCGATGATCGAGTTGGGGACCGTGGGCTCAAGGGTGGCTCGCTCTGTTGGTGTGGGGCGAGCTGCCCCGGCAAGGGTCTTGCCGGGGGGACCTGCTTCATCCCTCTGCTCTTCGTGGTCTTGGCCTTGGCGTTGCTCTTATTATCTTGGGCTTTGGTCTTACCTTGGATCACCTCCCCTGTCCTACTTGGCGTGACCGTAGGCGCGGCTCCGACTGCCCATACACAGGTATAGGGGTACAAAAATGCACCCCTCTTTTTGTACACCGACAGGAGCCCCCGGGCCTGGGCCACACATAAGCGCGACACGTTGTTGGGCCAGGCCCAAAACGATGCGCGGGCAGGCGGGGCGGTTTTTACCGTGGTAAGACTTTTCGCGCGCGGCGCTTCCCACGACCCGCGCGCGCGGCGCAGCGTGGAGGGGTGTGCGTGACGTGGGCGGCATGCGTGGGGCGGTTTCCACATGCACGCGTCACATCGCAGTAAAGAGGCGGCTCGCGCCTTCCCCGTAAAATGAGGGAGGCGTGGAGGCGTGGCTCATTTACTGAACGGGGTTGGGTTGCGGTCTTCAAGGCGGCCACTCCCCACGATCACGGGGTGGGGAGAGGTCGCTTCGCCTGTACCCTCAGTTCTGCACGTCCGCCATGCGTCCTTCATGCGCCTGGGGTGGCAAGCGTTGGAGGCGGGAAACCGGGCCGTCGCTGGTTGGGGTAGCGGGTCGGTCCTGATTCCCTGCGCCTCCGGTGGCTAGATTGGCCGAGCGGGGCGGCCGAGCCCCGACCCCGCTCCTTTATAAAGAGGGGGAAGGGGGGATGGCGTCCCGCATTCTTTTGTCATCTGCCTCCTCTTGCTTATGCTTCTTCCTTCCACTCACCATGGAGAAAGGGAATCCGGGTCCCTCGACGGTGGCGGCGAGGGTCGCCGCTCGACAGCGCGTCCCTCCTCCTCCTGAGCCCGTGGTGGTGGAACCGGCCGGGAGGGGAAGGGGGAGGGGGCGAGGCCGTGGGCGAGGCCGGGGCAAAGGTCGCAGTGCTCGGGGAAGAGGAGGACGGGGCGGCGCGCCGGCCTTGCCGCCGCCAATGATGCCCTTCCCGATGGAGGGCCACGTTGAAGACCAGCCTTGCGGGTTCTTCATCAGGCTGCGTCGGCCTCCGCGTCGTCGTCTTTGTCTCCCTGCCTCGTTTGCTCGGGTGATGGAGCGTGACCCGCCCCAGACCCTCAGGTTGCACATGAGGGGCCGTGGGAACAGGGGCACGCGGGTCGACGTCGACTTCCCGGCTCCTCGGGTTATGTACCTCCGCCGTGGATGGAAGACGTTCGCCCGCATCCACAGCGTGACGGCGGGGCTCGTCCTCTACTTCAAATTAATGGAGGACAGCCTGCTCTCCGTCAAGGTCTTCGTAGAGTTTGGAACTCGCCTGAAATGCTGCGTGGAGAGCTCCTCTGATGGAGATTCCGACGATGGAAGCTCTTCCTCGAGCGAAAGTGACGAGGAGGACAGCGGGGACGAGTCCGACGAGGCGTCGGACGCCCCACGCCTGGGCGGGTGCGGCAGCAGCAACATCTGCACCTGGCCGCTCCTCCGGCAGGGTTTTGCCGGGGGTGGGGCCAGCTCCTTGAACTTCTCGGGGCCGTCTCCTTGGGCGGCTGGCGTCGGGAGGCTGCGGAAGAGGAAGAGGGCGGCGGCAAGGCCGTCCACTCGGAGTACGCGGGCACCGACGCCTTCATCGCGTATTGCCGGTCCCGCCGCCTCGTCTTCCAGCTCCTTTCCCGGCACCGTCATCACCGGCCTGCCCGTGGGCGGCCACCGAGGTGTTCTCTTGGTGCTTTCTGCTGCTCATAGCTCGCCTAGGCGCCCCTTTTTCCCTCTCGCCTCCTCGACCTGCCTCCTAAGGAGAGGGACAAGAAAGGGATCACGGGCACCTTATCTCTTTTTTAATCTGTAAGCCTGCGGGCCTTGTTAAATTTAAAGCTTGTAATCCCCTTTGTCCATGTTTTTCATTTCGTACGAACTGTACCTGTATGGGATGTTTTTAATGAAAAAGGGATGCTTGCCAGGTTTTTCGTTCGTGGGTAAGTCCCGCGACAAGGAGCGAATCCTTGTTATTATTTTAGATAAACATTTTTCGCCCGGCAACAGGCCTTGCCGTCCCCCCAGTCCACTCGACCGTTCTCGCGCTCTTGGCGAAGGCAGGGATGAAGTGGGCTTTAGGACCCTCGCTCTACGTCCTTGCCGCCGCGGCTACAACCAATTCCGGACCCAGGAAATAATCCTTAGGTATAGGAAAAAAGGGGAGCACGGCAGCCTAGAGATAAAAACGAGGTTTCACATGCCCCAGTTCTGTTCTGAAATGCATGACAGAGGATAAAAGACTTATCTGGATCTGCAGCCCCCGGCAACCTTGTCTTGTTGCGGTTGGATCCCCGTGCTTGTAGCCCCCGGCAACTCTGGTTTGCCGGGGTCGGGACGTCGGTCCGTTTTCCTACTTCCAAGTAGCTCAGCAGAAGTGCTCATGTGCCCTGCAAACCAAAAGAGGACAGAAGAGAAACAGATAGACGCGCACTCGACCTCTAAGCTTGGGGTTAGTCGCTGCTGAGCACTATCAACCCTAACCAAGGAAGAGACTCGACCTAGCATGCATGCTATGACTTAGGGCTCCAGCGCTTCATTTATTTATGCTCAGGGTCTGTGCCTGGCTTTGTACAAAGGGTCACATGCCTTGCCGGCAAAGCTTGTACAAAAGGTGGCTTGCCGGGAGGCCTGGCAAGCCGCGCCTTACGGGTAAAACTTGCGAAGATGCTCGATGTTCCAGGAGTTGCTCACTGGGACAGCATCTTCGGTCTCCAGGCGGACTGCGCCGGCCTGGTGACTTGCATTACTCGATAAGGGCCTTCCCACTTCGGCGTCAACTTGTTGGAATTCTTGGCCGACTGAACGTGCCGAAGAACAAGGTCGCCTTCCTCAAAGCTTCGGGCATGAACCTTGCGGCTATGGTAGCGGCGCAAGGCTTGCTGGTAGCGTGCTGCTCTTACAGCCGCCCGAAGATGATCTTCCTCAAGGAGCGTCGCATCATCTTGGCGCAACTGCTCTTGCTTAAGCTCATCATAAGCGAGCACTCGAGGTGACCCATATATGAGTTCCATGGGGAGAACTGCTTCTGCCCCGTAGACCAGGGCAAAAGGTGTCTGGCTGGTGGCTCGATTTGGCGTCGTCCTGATCGACCAAAGAACCGCTGGCAACTCATCAATCCAGCACCTTCCACTCTTGTGCAGCTTGTCAAAGGTCTTCGTTCTCAGGCCTCGCAACACTTCAGCATTTGCCCTCTCCGCTTGGCCGTTGCTCCGTGGGTGTGCCACGGAAGCAAAACAGACCTTGCTACCGAGGTCTTGAATGTACTGCATGAAGGTGTGGCTTGTGAACTGCGTGCCATTGTCGGTGATGACTCTGTTTGGCACACCAAAATGGCAGACCAGTCCCTTGAAGAACTTGACGGCTGACTGAGCAGTCACCTTTCTCACTGCTTCCACCTCCGGCCACTTTGTGAACTTGTCAATTGCAACGTACAAGTACTCAAAGCCCCCGACAGCGCGGGGGAAAGGGCCCAGTATATCGAGCCCCCAGACCGAGAATGGCCAGGAGAGAGGGATTGTTTGAAGGGCTTGAGCTGGTTGATGAAGCTTCTTTGAATGGAACTGGCACGCTTCACACTTGGTTACTAGTGCCGTGGCATCCTGGAGGGCGGTGGGCCAGAAGAAACCTTGCCAGAACGCCTTTCCGGCAAGGGCCCTCGACCCTATGTGGGAGCCACATATGCCTCCATGTATCTCTGCCAACAGCTCTAGTCCTTCCTCCCGGGGGATGCACTTCAATTTCACGCCGTTCGGCCTTCTCCTGTACAGGACGTCATCGACGAACTGGTACAGGGCGAACCGACGGGCTACTTTCTCCGCTTCTTCCTTCTCCTCAGGAAGCTCCCCTGTTTGGAGGAATCAGACGGTATGCTGCACCCACGCCGGAGCCTGGGGCTCGACGGCAAGGACCAAAGGCATTTCTTCCGCCATGGGAGCGGCTGTCTCTACGGCTAGGGCTTGACACCCTGCCGGAGGAAGCTGCTCTTGGGCAGGCTCAGCGTCCGCGGCAGCACCCTTGCCGGCAGCCCCAGAGGGCTCGGTAGGAAAGTACTTGCCAGGACCCGACTTCCTTCGCTTGTTCTGCCCCGCTGATGGTTCGACGGATGGTTGAGTTAACCGGAGCAAAAAGGTACCTGGTTCCACAGGTAGTTTGAATGCGGCACGCTTTGACAGGTAATCGGCGATGTCGTTCTCCGCTCGGGGGATGTGCTCCGCTTGGATACTGTCAAAGCGTTCCTCCAGCTTCCTCACCTCATCTACGTAAGCTTCCATCAATGGAGTTTGATAATCCTTGTTGACCTGCCTGACAACGAGCTGCGAGTCACCTCTGACGATGAGCTTCTTAACCCCGAGGTCTGCTGCGATCCTGAGACCGGCAAGCAATCCCTCGTACTTAGCAGTGTTGTTGGTGGACATCTCCCTGGGAAGTGCATCTGGATCATGTACTTGAGGTGCTCTCCGGTGGGTGCGACGAGCAGCACACCGGCACCGGCACCTTGCAGCGAGAAAGCCCCATCAAAGTACATGATCCAGTCGCGGTCTGCTTCCTTGCCGGGGAGAGTGGTCTCCTGGATTTCTTCGTCAGGCGTCGAGGTCCACTCTGCAATGAACTCCGCCAAGACTCAGCTCTTAATTGTCGAGGTACTTTCAAACTTCAAACCAAAACTTGATAGCTCCAAGGCCCATTCCATAATCCTTCCGGTTGCATCTGGGTTATGCAGTATCCGTTGCAACGGGAGGCGGGTGACGACAGTGATCTCGTGGGCTTGGAAGTAATGACACAGCTTCCTCGAGGCCATAAGGAGGCCGAAGAGCAATTTTTGCACACCGGAATACCTCGACCTAGCCCCCTGCAAGAGGGAGCTCACAAAGTAAACCGGGTGCTGCATCATCTTCTTCTTCGGCACCACCTCACTCGACTGTGCGGGCACTGCCTTGGTGGCACCAGACTCTGCCGGGGGCCGCGCCTTGTCGGCACCAGGCCCTGCAGGGGGAACCTTTGGCTTGCCATCCACGGGTTCTGCCGCCGTCACTGCCTCCTCGTCGACCTCCCTCTGTGCCACCAGTGCGGCACTGACCACTTGATTTGTCGCCGCCAGATACAACAGCAACGGCTCTTGTGGTTTGGGCGCAACCAGTATTGGCGTGGATAAAGGTATTTCTTCAGATCTTGCAATGCTGCCTCGGCTTCTGGGGTCCACTCTATTGGGCCTGCCTTTTTCAAGATTTTGAAGAAGGGAAGGGCGCGCTCGGCGGACTTGGAGATGAATCGGCTCATAGCGGCAACGCAGCCGGTGAGCCGACGCACATCCTTGATCCGCTTGGGCGCCTCAATCTGCTCAATAACCTTGATCTTGTCTGGGTTTGCCTTGATCCCGCGCTGCGACACAAAGAACCCGAGAAGCTTGCCGGACGGAACGCTGAAGACACACTTCTCAGGGTTCAGCTTGAGGTTGATCTTGCGCAGGTTAGCAAATGTCTCTTCCAGATCTTGCACAAGAGTTGGCCCGTCCTTGGTTTTGACCACTATGTCATCCATGTAGGCCTCCATATTTCTATGGAGCTGAGGTTCAAAACCAATTTGGACTGCTCTTGCGAACGTTGAGCCAGCACTCTTCAACCCGAAAGGCATCCGTAAAAAGCAATACGTACCACATGGGGTGATGAATGCTGTCTTTTCTTCATCCTCTCTTGTCATGAAGATCTGGTGGTAGCCCGAGTAGGCGTCGAGGAATGATAGCAGATCACACCCGGCTGTGGAGTCAACAATCTAGTCGATGCGTGGCAACGGGAAGGGGTCCTTAGGACAAGCCTTATTGATATCTGTCTAATCAATACACAGTCTCCACTTCCCATTCGCCTTGCGCACCACTGCCGGATTGGCCAACCACGTCGGGTGGAGCACTCCTCTCACCAAACCTGCCGCTTCCAACTTCCTCATCTCCTCTGTGATGAACTCCTGCCTTTCCAGAGCCTGCTTTCTGACCTTCTGCTTGACGGGCCGCGCGTGGGGGTAGACAGCTAGGTGGTGCTCAATCACCTCCCTGGGAACACCGGGGATGTCGGATGCTTGCCATGCAAACACGTCGACAATCGCCCGTAGGAAGGTGACGAGCGTGCCTTCCTATTTGCTGTCGAGGGTGGAGCCTATGGTGAAGGCCCCTCCCGTGCCATCCTCCCTGACGGGCACCTTTTTGGTCTGCGGCGGCTCGGCCCTGGATCTGTTGCTCTTGTCAGTAGAGCTCTCTGGCACGTCCTCGACGGTAGCACAACACTCCGAGGAGGTGCGCTTGCCGGAGTGGGTGCGAGAGGTCTTGCCGGGCTTCTTCTTCCCTCCCGGGGCTTCAGCAGCAGGAGCAAGCGCCTTGGCGGCAGCTGCCGCAACTGCTTCCTGGTAGAGTTGGTCGGCGCAAATCAACGCGTCCTTCTTGTCGGAGGGGACGGAGATGATGGTCAACGGCCCGGGCATCTTTAGCTTGTTGTAGGCGTAGCGTGACGCCGCCATGAACTTGGCTAGTGCCGGGCGGCCGAGGATCCCGTTGTAGGGCAAGGGGATCTCGGCCACGTCGAAGACGATGCTCTCCGTCCTGTAGTTCAACTCTCCTCCAAATGTCACGGGCAGTGTGACCTTTCCCTTCGGCTGGCTCCTCCCCGGATTGACCCCTTGAAACGTGCTCGTTTCCTCGAGGTCTCCATCAGGGATTTGCAACTTTTTGATCATGACAGGCGAGATCAGGTTCAGACCGGCCCCGCTGTCAACCAACATCTTGTTCACCCTGAGGTTGCGTATCATTGGTGAAACCAACAATGGCAAACACCCGACCGCGGTAGTGCGGTCAGGGTGGTCCTCGGCGTCAAAGATGAGGGGCGTGCTGGACCACTTCAGCAGCTTCTGTGGGTCGAACGATGGCTCTGCTGTTGTAATCTCACGCGCCCACTGCTTGAGCTGGCGGTGAGAGGTATGCAGCGAGGCGCCGCCATCGATGCACATGGCCTCCGTAGCCTTCTGGAACCCTTGCTCACCAGACTCGTCGTCCTCGTTGTGATCATAGTCTTCTTGTTTCTTGTCGCGGCCTCGGGCGGGCCTCTCTTGCTGGTTGTCCTTGTCGGGGCGGCCTCCTTGGCCGCCACGCTTCTTGCCAGATCCCTCGGCATCGTCCTGGTCCTTCTCCTTGTCCCACCTCTCGTACCCAGCCTTTTGCTTCTCAGCAAGCAGCTTGACTTGTCGGCAGTTCTGGAGGTCGTGGCCCTTGGTGCGGTGGATCTTGTAGTATTGCTTGCCGGAGCTTCCTTGCTTGTCGGTAGCCACCAAGGCCCGGCAGGCGGCGCACCCGGCAATCTCCTTGCCGGGGGCGTCTGCCTTGACCTTCTTGCCGGCGCCGGTGTCGTCAGATCCCTCAACGGCAAGCACGGCCTTGCCTTTGCGTTTCCTGTTGCAACGCCGGCCCTTCTTCGTCGGGGTGGCGGCGTCTTCATCGGTGGAGTCGGTTTCCGCACCGGCGTCTTCGCCGGGGTACTTCCTTCCCTCTTCAGCCCGGGCGCATCTATCGGCCAGAACGTAGAGCTCGGCCACATCCTTAACCTTGGTCATCGCCAGCTCCTCGCGCATCTTGCGATTGCACACGTTCTGGTGGAACGCGCTAATCACAGCGACGGGATGAACGTCGGGGATGTTGTACTGCACCCGGCTGAATCTCTGGATGTACTTGCGCATGGTCTCCCCTTCCTTCTGGGGAATGATATGCAGATCACTGGCCTGGCCATGAGCTTGGTGGCCTCCCATGAAGGCGCCAACGAACTCATGGCACAGATCCGACCAGGAAGAAATGGAATCCGCCGGCAAGTGCATCAACCAAGACATCACATTGGGCTTCAACGCCAGCGGGAAATAGTTGGCAAGCACCTTGTCGTCACGAGCTCCAGCAGCCTGCATCGCGATGGTGTAGATTCTGAGGAACTCGGACGGATGGGTCTTGCCAGTGTACTTCTCGCCGACATCGGGTTTGAACGTGCGGTGGGACGGCCACTGGAACTGCCTTAGCTCACGGGTAAAGGCCAGGCAGCCCACCTTGTAAGGTAGGCCGCCGGAGCCCCTCGGTGCCGGGTGGTCCATAGCGGGTCCCGCTCGCTTGTCCGACTGGCGGCGCGTTTCGCGCCGGCGCTCGACGGTGGTTCGAGCGTCTTCGTGAGCTCGTTCCCGAAGGACCTGGCGCTGGTCGCGGAGGGTCCGCGGGTCGGACGACGCTATGGAGATGTTATCACAAGCGTCGTCACGACGGGCCGACGCCCGCTGCGGCTAGCGAGGAGGAGGAGAGTGCACCGTGGCCGCAGCTCCCCCAGTCCTCCCAGCGCCAACATGTGGTGGCTTGGTGGAGCGACGACCCGAGGGCCCCGCCGGTCGCGGATCGCCTTTGTTGGCGACGGCGACGAGGCTCCGGATGGTGGCCCTCCACTCGTCGAGCTTCTCCGCAGCAGGAGGGAAGTCGAGGAGCAGCTGCGCGCGCGCCAAAGCTTTCGCTGGTGTGGGCGGCGGCGACAGCTACGTGGATTGCGGCGTGCTTCGACTTCTAACTATGTTAGAAGGAGCTCCGTTATGACCCAGCGGTTGCGTGCCATTTTCGCCAGTGCTTCGGCGAGCGTGCTGAACCCCTTCATCTTGCGGATGACGCACAGGGCTCTTCCCACGGCGGTGCCCAAGGTCACCAACGTGGTGACGCTGCTCGGCGCGCACACCATGGGAAGAACGCGCGGTGGTCGCCAGTGTGGGCGTCCTGGAGGTCGCTGCGCCGCCCGGAGGTGGCACAACGACACCCCTAGAGGGCCCCGCGCCGCCTGCGGGGGCCCCAGCTCCATCTTTGGATCCGGCGACGTGTAACCGGTCGTCTGGCGTGCGAACGACGCCACTCGCCAGGCTCCGACTGCCTGGGCGATGCTGGTGCTCGCGGACCGCGGCCCGGGTCCTGTCCGCGACCGGTCCACTGCTCGTCTGCACCGGCACGGGCCGTTTGGCTCCCAACGAGCCGATCGCCGTGGTTGTCTTCTTCTTAGGAGCCATGGCGATGAAGAACTGCTAGGCTAACTACTGCATGTGAACGGCGGTAGAAGCTTGGTTGGCGCGGGCCTGGCGGTGGCCCCGCTGGCGTCCTTGGCGAGGGCCTTGCCGGGTGGCCCGGCAAGAGTCTTGCCGTGGCGCGCTGTCGTCCCCGACAAGGGCCTTGCCGGGGGTCTGGTGGCCTTCCTTGGCAAGGATCTTGCCGAGAATCATTGTCTTCTAATCATCTGATCTTGAATATGTCTTCACAAAGATCTGCTTGCCACCACAGAGGTGCCTTCCCGAGCCCTGGCCCCACGTCGATGATGGCGTTGGGGACCGTGGGCTCAAGGGTGGCTCGCTCTGTTGGTGTGGGGCGAGCTGCCCCGGCAAGGGTCTTGCCCGGGGAACCTGCTTCGTCCCTCTGCTCTTCATGGTCTTGGCCTTGGCGTTGCTCTTATTATCTTGGGCTTTGGTCTTACCTTGGCTCACCTCCCCTGTTCTGCTTGGCGTGACCGTAGGCGGGGCTCCGACTTCCCGTGCACAGGTATAGGGGTACAGAAACGCACCCCTCTTTTTGTACACTGACAACATCCAACATCGTCTGCCAGACACATGTGACTATGTCACGGGGATGCCGGAACACGTCAACGAGAAAAAAGAACAAAACCGGTAACGGGAGCAACGGTATAGTGAGCATGGTGATGACTCAAGAGGATATCGATGCACACCGGGTTTTGTAAACTATCACAAAGCAAAGGGAACATCACATGATAACCAAAGGTTCACTCGAATATTATTCGTGTAATCATAGGGACCGATATGGATGTCCACGGTCTGCTATCGGCCATTGAACGAAGGGGTTTTCGTTCATGTCTATGATTTACCGAACCTACGGGGTCACAAGCTCAAGGTAATCATGACCTTTTGAGTGTTACTTTGACGAGAGTGATGGGGATATATTTGTGTAATTGTTTCATTAATATCCGTAATAGTTCCGAGAGGTTCCGAAAGTGTTTTGTGGTCACAGAAGGGTTTCGGTGAATCTCGGGTATTACCAATTAATATATATATCAGTGGAAAATGTTTCTGGGAATGTTAAATTATATATATGCTGCCCTGAATTTTTTTATAACAAGTATGTATTTAATTTGATATCAATGGGCCTAATAAGGCCAAGAGGTGGAAGGAAACTTGGGCCAAAAAGGCGTGAGTGGGAAAGTGCCTCCCTTCCCTAAGGAAGGGGGCCGAATAGGAGTAGGGGAGGATTCCTACTCCTCCTCCCATTAGGTGGACGCCCCGAGGAAGGTTTCCCTCCTTGATGGCCGCCCTCCCCTCCCTTCTAACCTATATATAGTGAAGGTTTGGTGCCCAATTGATATATACAAGTTTTGGAGCCTCCTCTAGTTGATCTAGTTCTAGTTCTTGTTGGTCCTAGTTGACTAATTAGAGCTATCCCTAGCCACATCTAATCCTCATAATTAGAAGCCCCATCTGGTTCTAATCTCCTCCCTTTAATTCTCTGGCGATGATTAGCTCTGGACAGTGAAGCGCTGCTGGATCGTGAAGACCGTACGCTTGCAACCAAGTAGAGAGGTCGTGCTTTCGGTCTTCCATTCAAGGGATTGTTCGAGGGTGGTTTACGGGATCATCATTAACATTCGAGGGACTCCAAGTACGATCTACACCGACTCATCTACTTCCGCCGCACTCCCGAAGTCGTTAATGATCGTTGATCCAAACCCTATATGCATCTTCATATTGTTCGTAGGTGATCGTAGGACGGATTTTTTGTTTTTTACTATGTTTCCCAACAGTGGCATCATGAGTGATTCTATGAGTAGATGCATGTTGCGATCTAGATCACATGTGGATGTGAGGGTGATGTTCTTAATATGCTTCCCTTGAGTGTTGCTTCGGTTCAATTCATTGATGGCATGGTATCGCTTTTCATAAGGTTTTGACAATCGATCGCCTCTTGCTGTCGACGATCTACTAACAGTTCCTTGGGCATCACCATAGTCAAGACTCAAGAATAGTGAACCGTCGCATACGCAAAAGGGCAATGAAGTTGGATGATCTTCTAGGGGGTCACGCGTATTAGATGAAGTTTAGTGTGGGGGACAAGATTTTTCATTAAATCTCTTCTTCACACACCCCGAAAGTTAATCTAGCAATAAGGATTATCACTTTATGGTGTGCACATAGGTAGCTATGTTTACCCAGAAACCCTAGAATCCACGTAATTAAAATTTGCCAAATCGATTAGAGGACGTCTAACTTGGTTTTGCAAGGTTTGCATATGATGTGGTATAACCTTCGTCATGATAATGAGTTTATGTATGAGATGGTTATATGTTGTAATGACATGACAAGACGAATCATTGTTGCAAAAAGCTACTCTATTACAAGGCTATCATAAGCCCATAAGTTTGGAGCCAAGTGTTTTTCGGGAGAGGGATTTTTGTGCTCTGGCTTGAGAGCCGCCTGGTTCGTCCTCAATTTTCTTCTTGGCGAGTTGACGCCTCAGGGTCATCCCGCTCCGGCTCTTCTTCGCCCATCTGGATGTTAGGTCACGTCCAGTCGATGCCGATTAAGGCCTTGAATATGGCTTCATCATTGATAATTGGGGACGGATCAACATCAGGGGCAAAAGTATGCTTACGCATTGGAGGAGTGAGATCCACGATGTCATAAGTCGGTGCTTTAATCTTAGCATTTTCCATGTTGTAAGCCGTCTGGTACCTGGACAAATCAGTCTCTTTGGCTAGTTTGCACGCTAAGGGACGCTTCTCCTTCATGCATTTTGCAAAATCCGTCTGATCAAAAAAAGACCCATCTTCTTTTAAGCCCGAACAGCCGGTGGCCATTTCTTCCGGGTCTAATTCCGCTTGCCATGCCTTGGCTCGGCTGAGGGCGGTAATGGCACTAGAACGGGCAGCTGACAGTTTTATCTCTTCCACCTGCTTGGGCACCGTGGACAATTTGTCTAGAACTTCCTTGATGAGATTTGGCGGTTGTTTCCCATTGGAGATAGCCACAAGAGCCTGTTGAGTGCCAGAGTATAATTGTTCCACCAGGGCATACACGGCTTTCAGCTTCATGAGCATATCCTGGCCAAGATTGGAGCTTCTAGGGCCTGTTGAGCAAACATACAAATGAGTCGCCAGGCGGGTCAAAATAAAAGGTGTGTGAAGGGCTACAATAAAAAAACCAGTGCTGCTTACCAAAGATAGTGGTTGTCATCTATGAAATTCGCCGCTTTAAGCCGGACAGTTCTGCGGTGGTGTTCTTCATGGAAGATTCAGCGGCTTTTGCCCTTTGCAGTAATACAATTTTCTCTTTTTCCCAGGCGGCTCTTTCGGTGTTAAAGCTGGCCTTGAGCTTTTCATTCTCGTCCAAGCTAAATTTCAACTTGGTCTCAGCCTTCTGTGTCTCAGATTCTTGGTGTTTGAGCATTTTTATTAGCTCGCCCAATTGCGAGTCATTAAAGCTTAAGGTGTTCTGCAAATGAGCATTGGAGACCATAAATATTTTTCAGCATGTGTATAAGGAGTATTTTAAAGTCCCAAGCACATTGCAAGCAATATACTTTGCACTTGGGGGCTAATGTATGAGGAAGTTCTTTTTTCAAATTCAGTGCAGACCCAGCTCATCTTCGTAAGATGACCCAACCCTTGAGGGCTATCAAAGGTTCTTTTTATAGCTACATATTATTGAAGACCCGGCTCGTCTTCTCAGATAAGCCGGCCCTGGAGGGCTACGAATGCCAGCTCTCCATTAGACTTAATACAATAGATCTGGTTCATCTTTCAAAGATAAGCCAGCCTTGGAGGGATATGACTTGAAATCTTAAACATAAAAGAAGACCCGGCTCATCCTTGCATGATAAGCGGGCCCTTGAGGATTCTAATGGGTTATTTTGCAAAGGAATATTGACAACAACATGGTTAATACGGCTTATGTAAGCCGGTTCTAAGGGGTTATGACCCAAAAATTTAAACTTACATGTCGATGAAAGTCTTAAGCATACTCAATGATCTTTTCCTATGATTAAGACTTGGGGGCTGGATAAGTATATACATATGCATAAGTTAAAGGAGGGGGTGATTTCATACCTCATATTTTTGTCGCATCATATTAACCAAGCTGACCTCCAGGTCGCGGCTTGTGTGAAGGCGGCTCAGATAGCCAGAGTACAGTTCACCAGCATTCAACTTTGAATAGCTCCCAAGATCAAGCTTGGGCTTATTCTTGTCTGACAAATGTGCCTCATCCTTGGTGAAAGGTTTGGCCAGTACTGAGGAGACACCGGGCGGCTGATAAGCTGATCCAGTGACGATCACCTCTCCAATTTGGTCATCAGCAGGAGTCTTGTCAGAATGTTTGACAGGAGAAAGCAGCTTAGGGCTCGGCGGGTCTTGATTGGTCGCCGGGTCGACATTGATATCCACAGCCGAGTGAGTTTTAGCAAGATTAGCAAGAGGAGGCGGATCATCTTGCCGACTCTTAGGATCTTCAAATTCTTGGGTTTGGGCTTCACTGGCCTTCTGCGCCTGTTTCTCTTGTTCAGAAGCTTCAAGGGTCTTGGAAGGGCAAGGTTTTTGCCTTTTGCCCATCTTTGCCTTAGCCCTATAATGAAAATTATTCAGCCTGATAAGTATGAAAAGGCAAGATAATTTATTCAACAAGTAATAGTACTTACGTCGGGTTAACCATGAATGTGGGAAGCTGTGTCCCATTTGAGTCGCTAGATGAGTGAGAAGTATCCTGATATGCCGAGTAAGAAGAATTAAGAGGTTGTGGTATGAGGCCGGCTCGTGAAAGAGAGAAAGTAGGGCTTTGAGGCACCTCATGACGATGTTTACGAGGCGGTGGTGTGTTGGGTAAGCTGGTCATCAGCTCCTCTTGGCCACTGTTTCGAGTGTGCCGTCTGGACTCATGCTGCTGTTTCTTCAAAAGAAAGTTGGGATCTAAGTGAGCAAGAGGATGGGAAAACCGTACTTTCCTGATGACCCATTGTGTTTTCTCTCTTGGCAAGGTTTCTGAGTCAGAGACAAGGATTACCTCAGCATCGTCAGCTTGGCTTGTCTCCGTTTCCTCCTGAGGTGAATCAACATCAATAAGTTGCATAAAAAGAATACCAAGTGAATCAAGTTCTACCTCTGAGTTATCTAGTTCGAGCAGCTCTTGCGCCGTGGGCTTCTTAGGACGACTCGGGCCGCGACTGGTTTTTTTGACCCTTTTTGTTGGAGCAGTAGTGGTTTGTATCTTATTTTTCCAAAAAGAAGAGCCGGCCTGGGTGAACATGAGCAATAAGATTAAAACCAGAGAGGTTGACAAAACAAGCGATATATATGTAAGGGTACTTACAGCTGGCGGCGGGTTAAGAGTATAATAAGGAGCTAGACCCGTCTTGCTGCAATTCGCCAATGACTCGCCAAGGAGCGACTTGACAGTATAATTGATCTCCTTCTCAGTTAATTCAGTGGGATTGTAGCGCAGTGGATATTTGGTATCTCCAGTATATGTGCACATTAAGCCGGGGTGGCAACTTAAAGGTAGAATTCTCCATGAAACCCAGCAGCGAACCAGATCGATTCCAGTTAAGCCATTCATGATGAAGGCCCGGATCTTTGAAAGAGTGGAAGAATAAAGACCACGCTCTGCGGCAGTCATCCGGTCTGGTAATGGGCCGCTGGTAGGGAGCCGATATGGACGATAACCCGGTAGGGGTTTTTCTCCTTCTGGAGAGGTGTCTTTGCAATAGAACTAGGTAAAATTCCAGTCCTTAGGATGACTTGGCAGGGTGGCTGATGGGAAGGTCACATCTCTACACCTTTGAATTGAAATGCCTTCGAGTTCAAGACTAAGCCCGTTGGACATCTCAGTTTGGCGGTTGATGTAATAATAGTCTCTGAACAGATCTATAGAAGGCTCTTCACCAAGGTATGCTTCACAGAACACTTGGAAATTGCATATGTTTGAGACATAATTGGGACCAATATCTTGAGGATGAAGGTTGTAAAAGTGCAGCACGTCTTGAAAGAATTTTGAGCCGGGCGGAGAAAAACCACGAAGTAGATGATCTGTAAAAACCACAACTTCACACTCTTGAGGTTCAGGAGGGCATTCAGAACCTGGAACCCGCCAATGGATGACCTCTTTGGCGGCTAAAACGCCCGTGGACACATATTCATTGAGGGTATCCACTACAAAAAAAAGACACATCCATGACACTTTGAGCGGAACGAATTTTTTTCTGTAATACTTATGACACTTCTATGACGATAATTGTGACAAAACCCGGTATCATCATAGATGTGGTGGGGTCCTACTTCTATGACAAAACAATCATGACAGAAAATGGGCTTTTCGTCCTGGGCAGGCCGGAGACGCAGCTGCATTACATTCTTTGGGCCGTCCATGACGAAAAAACTGTGGTACAAGCGAGGGCGAGGAAAATATCGGGGAGTTCCCGGTTACGGTGGGTGGTCGGGGGCCGAGCGATGCACGTTTCTCTCGGACGTACGCGCGTGTGTGCGAGGCTTTGCGCTCTAACTGAACCCGAGCGAGGCGTTGGGCTCTAACTGAACCCGAGCAATTGCACTGCAGGCTACGCGTTACTGAACCCGAGCGATCGATCGATCCCTTGCTGTTAACTGAATCCGAGTGATTCCTTCGCTACTGCTGCTAACTGAAGCTGATCGATGCTGCCTCTGGATGAATAGTGAGCATTGTTGGGGGGGGGTGTTGGATGAACAATTCCAGGTGGGGGTTGGATGAACAGGACCCCGTGGTAGTAGAGGCCGTTGCCGCTGGATGAACAGGACCCCGATCGATCGAGACGGTTGGGGGGTGGATGAACAGGACCCCGTGGAGGGCTGGATGAACAGGTCCCCGTGGAGGGCTGGTTGAACAGTAGCCGGTGGAGGGCTGGATGAACGGTAGCCCGTGGAGGGGTGGTTGAACAGGACCCCGTGGAGAGGCTTGGTTGAACAGTAGCCGGTGGAGGAGCGCGCGGTGGAGGCTGGATGAACAGGAGCCCGTGGATAAACAGTCGCAGGTGGAGGCTGGAGGAGGTCGCCGGTGGATGAACAGTAGCCCGTGGAGGCAGTCGACGGTGGATGAACAGTAGCCCGTGGAGGCAGTCGACGGTGGAGATGAACAGTATCCCGTGGAGTCCCGTTTTGCGGTACGCCACACCCCTGTCGATGAACAGGACCCCCGTTTCGACCGTAGCGCTCCAACACAAGTCCGTTTCCTCCGTTTTGCGGTACACCACACCCCTCCCCATCAAAAGGACCCTATTTCAACCGTTTTGCGGTACGCCAGACCCCTCCTGATGAACAAGATCCCGTTTTGACCATGGCCGATCGAACACAAGGCCGTTTCCTCCGTTCCACGGTACGCCAGGCCTCGTTTCCATCGGCTGTTCCGTCCAAGACGGTTGGCTCCCGATGAACAACACGTGTTCCGTTGCCTCCCGATGAACACGACGCATTCCGTTGCCTCCCCATGAACACGACGACGATGCGGTTTCTCCGTTCCAACCCAGCCATGTACACGAGCCCTGGCCGTACGTATGCGTGAGTAGGCGTTCGAGACCCCGCCTGTATGTACGTACGTGGCCATATTTACTTTCTTGCACCCTGGCCGCTGTACGTATGTGTACATGCTACGTGCGCGCCTCTACTATGACACATGCGCGCCTCTACTACGACACATGCCCTTCCTTACACGGCCACAGTTCATCGCTGCAGCCTGCAGACAGACCGATCATATGTACGTACACGTTCGTGACCAGAATGACAACGCTACGTACGCTTCGACCAGGTGGGTTCCGACTGTCAGGCACTTCCTTGCCTGCGAAGATGTAGCTGGTGGGTCCCAGCAGTCAGGGGGAAACGTTTTTATTTTCGAAATACGGTGGCCCGTCCGGTGGGTCCCTACTGTCAGGTGGAGGAATCATTATTTTCCGCGTAATAAGGAGGCACTTCCTTGCTGCGGCCGTGGACCCAGCTGTCAGCCTCTCCACGTACAGTCCTTTTCCGATGGAAGTCGATCATTGACCACATTGACCATGCCGCGCCGAGAGCACCAAGGCGGTGGACAACGACGATGCCTAGGAAGGGGACGACGCGGAGCCGGGGAAGACGGGGCAGTGGATGCCCACGCGGAGTGGAGTACGAGGGTTCACTGGTTCGGCTGCGGTGTGAGGCTGCCGTCGCCGCAGGGCCTGGCCAGCGGTGGGAGTAGTAGTGGGCGATGAGGCCTCCGCGGCAGCACAGCCGACCACAGGAGGCAGGAGCAGGCGGCACGACCAGCGCTCGTTTGGGCGGCTGGAGCAAGAAGACCAGAGGTTGAAGAAGCACTACGGCCGTTGGATGGACATCGTACGGTCACTGGAGCTAGAATCGTTCATATTGACTAAGTTGACAAAGCCCTCCGTCCGCGTCAACTTAGTAGGACCATAAGTCAGCCACCCACTATGGTGGGCCCCAGCTAGCAGGGGGTATTCATTTTTGTGTGTGTAATAAGGAGGCACTTCCTTGCGTGCGAAGATATAGCTGGTGGGTCCGACCTGTCAGCGGGGGAACGTTTTTTCGCGAAATACAGAGGCCCTTCCGGTGGGTCCCGGCTGTCAGGTGGGGGAATCATTATTTTGCCCGTAATAAGGAGGCATTTCCTTGCGTGCGGCGGCGGACCCAGCTGTCAGCCTCTCCACGCATAGTCTACTTCCGATGGATGTCGTTCGTTTACCACGTTGACCACTCCGCGCCGAGCGCATCCAAGGTGGTGGACGACGGCAAGGCCTTGGACAGCAAGGAGCCTGAGATGGGAAGACGCGGGAGTAGAGTCGCAGACGGAGAGGTGTACGAGGGTTAGCTGGTTCTGGTGCGGTGTGGTTCGGCAGTCGGTGGAGAAGAACAGGAGGTGTGGAGGGATGGCCTGGCCAACGGTGGGGTAGCGCTTCACAGTGAAGCGTGCTAAGCAGAGCTGCTAGTAGCAGGAGGCGGGAGTAGGTGGTCCCGACGGCGCTGGAGGAAGAAAACGAGAGATTGAAGATGGATGCCGGTCGTTCGATGTAAATCCAACGGCTAATGATGTCAGAATCATTAGTTGACTAAGTTGACAACGACTTGCGTCGGCTTTGAGCTATTGCCCCACATTTCAGCCTCCAAAAATGTGGCACGTATTCAACCCATTTTTTTAGAATTTACAGTCAATTTGATCTCTTTTTTTAGAATTACAGTCCATTTGCTGGGCTGGGTGAACAAATAATGTAGCATCCATGCGACCCATTTATTTTTTTCCTAAAAAATTACAGGCCATTTGCACTTTCTCGAAATACACGATTTTGCTGGGCTGATTCTAATTATAATGTTGGGTTGGGCGCAACAATGTTATCAAAAAATAAACAAGGGCTGAGCATTTTGTTATAAATATATTTAAATAATATGTGATTTATTATTACATTGGTCCTTAAATCTTACCAAGCTTTTGTACACAATCACCAGGATTTTCGTTGCCAAAAAAATCCAGGATTTTATTGTTAAGAAATTATTTTTATAAGTTAATAAGATGTGGGATATTGTTTTCTTACATATGTAAGTATATGTTAAATATATGATGACAATAACAATAATATATAATAACATATAAAATAATTTAAATATATATAATATAGTTAGAAGGGAAACATAAGTTGGCCCAGGCGTTCCTATTCTTATATAGAAAAATAGAACAGACCTCTGCGTTTTCTTCAAAAAAATACATAAATTGGGCTGCCGATGTTTCAGGAAAAATAAAACCTCGGATGGGAGGTCCATAGGCCGGTCGATACATGACGGCCCTAAAAAAAATACAAACCGGCATGTCGTGGGCTGCGCATGTTAAAAAAGAAATCCTAGACAGGGCAGCCCAAAACCCAGCTGATACTTGCTGCCCCAGTGATAATAAATGATACCTGCCAGCTCCCCGGTTTCATTGTGAATTTATCTCCTATAGTAACTAAGTTGAAGCACCTAAAAAAATGTAACTATGTTGACAAATCCATGGGCCCCAACGTCAGTATAGCATTAGGAGGAAGTATTTTTTCGATGAGGCACTTGCTTGCGTACGGCCATAGACCTGGTGGGTCCCGACTGTCCGCCTCTCCACGTACAGTCCTCTCCAGATTCCTCTCGTTGTTCAGCATGTTCACAATGGCAGACAGCGGCGCCGCGGCAAGCGCACAAAGGCGCAGGAGGAGATCGGACCACCTGAGGCAGTGCCTTATTTGTAACGAAAGTACTGAACTAGCCCAGTGGCCATGTGACACTACCCGACAGCTGTTCCACCCAGGTTCGATTCCACCTGATGCAGGGAAAATATCTCCAAATTTTTTGCCTCCGCCATTATTGACATGTGGGTCCCCATTGTCATCTACGCACACCACGTCCAACACTTGCCAAAACTTCATCCCTCGTTTTCTCTGTTTTTCGCACACTCGACATTGTGTGGGCATTTTGAAAATAGCATACCTTTTTGACTGTGCATCATATGAAGATGTGCTATGCATGAATGTTGATCGGCATGATGTTAACTGGCTGGTAGCAGTTCCATTTTCGACCATGAATAAAACTTCCAACATGATGTTAACCCTGTTTGAAAAGGCCGTGGTAATATAAATGCTCTGCCTCTGAAAGTTGCAGTTTCTTATCTGAAACAGAAACTTGCAGTTTCTTCTCTGAGAATCACATTGTCTGCACTTTTATACTCCTATGAAACTACATTTTTTAAGTGCTAAAAATAGATCTCTAGAATTCATAAAATACTTCATATGCTCAATACCGCAAATATGAAATTCAAAAGACATTCATATCTGAAAGTACTCTCAAAATACACAACACAAAACACAATTCACAACCTACAAATACTGACAACCCTAAGCTCCTCCTGACAACTCACAACATGCCCGACTATTGGGCAGGGGGGCAGTCCCCTCCTATTCCTCGGCGGCAGACAGCCGCCCCATGAGACAATGTGAACGATGAGGGAGAGAATGGCGGGGAAGCATCGTCGGGCCAATTGCTTTTCTCCTCTTGCAGTTGGGTTCGGTCGACGAAGACTCCACCGGCTCGCTCTGGCACAACACCCTCACAAACGACACCCTGCAGATGCTCGATCATTCAATCTCTGGTGGATGCTCCATCTGGGATCGATACTCCCACCACCGCTCCCTCACGATAGGATTCGGTGAATCTGTTTGCTCCATGGCCCAGGGGAGCAGCTCTATGTACTCCCGCGCGACTCCCTTCGGGAGTATCGCCGCCTTTTCACTCTGTTGCAAATATTTGGCCATGGATGTCACCGTCGCCGCTAGTTGGTCCTTGTTGTCAAACCAAGATTGTATCTCCAACATCCTAGCTATCTTCACAAGGTCGCCGTCTGCGATCCTCATGTATCGGTTGTACTCCTCCATCGATCTACTTCTCCACAGCACCTTCACTCGCCGGCGGAGAGGAGAGGAGCAGCGCTGGTTTTGGATTAGAACGGGAGAGGAGCGACACTGGTTTTGGATTGGAATAGGAGAGGAGGGGCGGTGGTTTTGAAATGGAAGAGGAGAGGAGCGGCGCTGGATTTAGATTGGAATAGGAGAGGAGCGGCGGTGGTTTAAGAAGAGAGGAGCGGCGCTGGTCTTGGAAGTATTTTTTTGTTTTGCGTATTTTGGGTCAAAGTTTGACCACGTACTGTATTTGACAAGCAAAATGATAATGCATGTCACCAAAAATTGTATCGTTTGGTTCGTATCTGAATGTACTTTCAAATTATATTATTTTTGCAACGTACATATATTTTATTTGTGAAAATCATGGTCAATTATGACCTAGAATAAAAGGGAGACTAGTTAATGTGGGGTCGCTTTCTTAATTGAAGGGTAAATTGATTTATTTTTTTGATCCAGTCACAGCGCGCCGACCCTCTCGTCCAATCCTAAATCGCTGCCGCACGCTCCTCTCCCTCTTCTCCATTGCAAAACCACCTCCTCTCCTCTCCATCATCTCCATTCCAAAACCACCACCTCGCCTCTCCCTCTTCTCCATTGCAAAACCACCTCCTCTCTCCGCGAACGAGGATTCCCTGACGTAGCCCATCCTGCCATTGAGACACTAACACATGGGTCCCACCAAGCGCGGGGCCCACCTGTCAGCGACCGAAAGGCAGGGAAACCTCTCCTCCATCATCTCCATTCCAAAACCACCGTCTCGCCTCTCCCTCTTCTCTATTGCAAGACCACCGTATCTCCTCCCATCTTCCAAAGCTAGCACCGGACCACTCAAAAGGACACCTATGGAGAGGGTGCAGCAGCGAATCAGGCAGATCGCCAGCAGCGACCAGGCAAAGTTAGCCAGGTTGAAGGAGATCCTTACTTGGTTTGACAATGAGTGGGAGATTTCGAGGACGGTGAGGGCCATGTGGCAATGTATGCGAAAGAGCGAGACGACAGCGATGAGGGCGATGATGTACTCCTCGACGGCAGTCACGCCGCAGTCCTTCGAGTTCATCGAGTATCTCCTCTGGGCGATGGAGCAGACAAATTCGCCCGAGGCGAAAGTCAGGCGGAGGTGGTGGGCGTACAGGTCGAAGGTCGAGCACCCAGAGGATAACGAATCGATC
The DNA here is from genome assembly GCF_018294505.1 of Triticum aestivum. Classification (NCBI taxonomy): domain Eukaryota; kingdom Viridiplantae; phylum Streptophyta; class Magnoliopsida; order Poales; family Poaceae; genus Triticum; species Triticum aestivum. The sequence continues at coordinate 262,739,783 of NC_057796.1, read as the reverse complement.
GAGTATGGTGTGCCGTTCATGAGGGTGTAGAGCCAGCCGGAGCCACATGAGTATTCGTTCTACCACCGCAAGAGGAGGCTGGATGGCGCGATGTCGCTTCCCTGCCGTTCTCCACGGTTCCCTCGATGCTCACCTCGTTTCAACGGCGTCGGTAGGGTTTAAGGTAAGCTTCGCACTAACCTAATCTTCCATCTGCTCATGCTTACAATCAGTGTGACAGCTAATAAAAATCATGCTTACAATCAGTCTCCGAGTAGTACGCCAATCACCCTAATATAGCATTGGACCTTTGGGTCAAAGTTGTAACACTGTGTACAAATAAAGAAAAATAGAGGTGCTTCTTTCAAAAAAGAGTACTCCCTAGAAAACTGCCAATATAAGCTACTAGTATTTTTTGAAGTCTAAGCTACTAGTATTTGGTTAGAGGATTTGCTACCGAGAAAGATCCGTCCATAGTGGGCGCCACACATCCCACTGGTGGTGGTGAATGCCAATGCTTAGATGGAGCAGGGTTGGTGTCGGTAATTTTTACTTGGCACCTCGCACTCTGCATATATGCCGGTTCCATCCGTACATTTGTGCAGTTCCACCAAAATGCACCTGAATAACCCTGTTTGCACAGATAATGAAAAAGCGTGATTACATTATAGTGGCACTAGTTGATGAAACATACACTAATAAATAGAAGAAAATATTGCGATAGTATCATAGTATGCCATGCTGCGAGGGCGAGATGGGCCCTGCGACGCCTCATACGGTACACCTCATACTGGAAATCGACCAAGTCTCCCCGATACACCTTTTACCTGTGATGCGGTAGTACAAGGAGGGGCCTTGAGACATTCCAATCTCTATTTTTGTGCAGATCAACTAAAATTAAGCACCCCAGTTTGCAAAAATGCTTAAACATCAACAATGGGACTAGTTGATGAAACATATACTAACAAAGAGAAGCACTTTCTTTATCTACATTGGAAATGAAATGATAGAGAGGACACTCGCTCTATTTTAACTGTATTATTACTTCATTTTATCAGTGGCACTATGGTCGAGCAGGTGGCAAACGAGGTGTACTGTGCGTTGCAAGGATGGAGGCCGGGGGTGCTTAGACTGGGATGTTGAAGCTGGCTCTATCTCCCCCCTGATGTTTCTGTGGTAGCATTTCGGTTGTAATCCAAACTTGGTCAAGCTGGTGCTGTGTCGCCCTACCTGCCTAGCTTATGTGGCGAACTTGTCTCCTACTAGTACTCAGTCCGGTCTAGTAGTAGTTGCATAACTGCCCGTTTACACTGAGAGTGTTGTCGGATAATGGTTCTCTATGGTAGGGTTTCTTTAATGAAATCAGAGGAAACCCTCTCTTTCGATATATAAAAAAAATCTGTGGCACTAGCGGTGCCAAAACATCGCCTCAAATTAATAGTGCCACTAGATTAAGGTGCAAAATAATAACATTACAGCTTTATCATGGCAGTGCCAAAACAGTAGCACAAGAGCAGACTCAACATGCAGGATGTTTGGCAAACGATCAGACCAAAAAGGAACATACCTCGTGATGGGAACCATATTTGCAATCAACACCATCGTAGAAAGGATGACACCAGTCACCAACATGGATGATTCAATTCATGGGACCTTTTGGTGCAGTTCACCTAAAATGAAGCAATGTCCCAAGAGCTAGCAGCTTCTTCTTCATTTTTTTAAGAAAAGGGCTCCAGCCCCGGTTCCATTTCCATCAGAAAACGAAACCCACAAAGCTTCTTCTTCATTAGTTGCAATAAAATTGAGCAACATCAAGGTTGGTTGTGAAGCTCCTGGAATGTTCAACTATAATTTGGATATCATTTGTGTAGTTCAACTAAGATCAATCGTGAAATGTATGTCTCTGTTTGCACAAAAAAGGTGGAAAGGAGGGTGACAAACAAGTGATGAAACATAAATCAAATGAAAAGAAGCATGTTCCTTATCTGAATGGCATTCCTACAAGGACAGTAGCAATTTCTAAAGCAGCAGCATTGCTAGATATTAATGTGGGCATTAGGATTAACTATGACAACCATTAAATACGACATTACTTTAATGGTGCCACTGCTCATTTTACCAACAACATTACATTAACAGCTGCTACAAAGTCGGTATTTGGGCCCGGGAGAGTAGGTGGACAAGGATAGTTGCATTTCTAACACAAAGAAGCAACTTATCTTAATGGGAAATTTAGCAGGACATGAAAAAAGTGCCATTGATTCATATTGCTGGAGGCATTACATTGAAAACAACATTGGTTTAACGTGTCCTTACTTTTAACAGTGCTACTGCTACATTTTACCAGTGGCATTACATAAGAGTGGCTCAGGGCAACAAACATCAGAACAGGATATCTGGTTGGTCCCATTTTTGTTCGGTATAGCCACCTTATACTGTGTGAGGCTAGCAAATCTAGTGCTGGACTTACTCTGTTGACTTGTCCCCCAGTCCCCACTTTCTTTCCTTTTTCAACCAATAGATCGGGTTTATATTGAGTTTGTATCGCGTTTCCCTTTATTTCGCTATTATACCAAGAGACCAGTTGGATAGCCAGTCTCTGCTACTTTTCGCCCCCATTATTTCCTCTTTCGACCAATTCCTAGATTCAGGTAACAGATCTTCCCCCACCCCACCCCCTTTCTTCCTTGTTTGAACCAAGTAGTACTAGATTCGAGTGCATGAACTACTTTTACCTCTTAACAGTCAAAATTTAGGTGGCTTTCGAACAGCTGATCGATCCAATCTACGAGGGGGCCTGGGAAATAGTAAAAGATACAAATGCAGCGACCTCAGGAGCTAGGGAAGTAGAGCAAGGCCGGTTTTGAAGGAAGTTATACCTGAGGGTCACCGGGATGTCGCTAGGTGGGCGGCGGGAGGCCGGATCTACCCACAGTACGACAGCGAGGAAGAAGGGGTCGGAGGCCCTCCCTAGCCAGCGGTGCTTGGGAGAGAACGACAAGGCACGCTGATCGGGACACGCCGGCAGTGGGTAAGAGCGGTCGCCGAAGACGACCGCGTGAACATTGCACCTTCTCACCTTCCCCGACGGAGAGGATCCGGCTGGATCTATGACCAGCGGTGAGCAGAGAGAGAGAGTGTGGCCACTGCTATCGTGTTTAGATCTGGAGAGGACGAGACAGTGTGAAGAGAGCAACACTAGCAAGCAAGCGCGGAGGCTCCTGCCTATATAGTGGAGTACTAGTTTTCTGTTGTCTACTGGAGCCGTCTTGACCTCGTCAATGACTGTCGAGAAGTCTTCATGCACGTGCCCTGGAGGCGCAGTTGTCGTCATTTTGATCTGAAGCACCGGATTATAACATATAACACGAAAAAATGCCACATGACAAGAAACCATAACCTCACTGCCCAAAGGAGACAACATGAAAAGGGGTCCGTTGATAGATGTCCTAATTAACATAGCCGGCTTGACCTAGATGACAGAAGAGTAGTCTTCGTGCATGTGCCCCCAATGACCAGCGCCTTGGAGGAACTCAGTTGTCGCTGTTTAACCCTCGCAGTGATCCGAAGCACATGACACCTAATATTGCGATATGACAAGAAAACTTTTTTTAGATTTCTCGTCAGAACTACATCCCTGTACAACACAACCTGCACGATATGTAGACGATAGCCAATCCAGGCATGTCTGCTGGAGTCTGGTCACATGCATGGACGAACTGATCTTCCGTGTCATGCAGGGATCGTCCAGGCAACAACGTCTGTACAACACTTCTCTAGTACTATTGCTCGTCTCTCTCTTTTATTAACTCACCCGACTTGCAGGGCTAGGGAGTGTGCCTATGGTCGGTTCTCGATTGTGGTTCCACATGTGTGTCCAAACACAATATGACGCGTGTTCCATTCGGAGAGCGGCATGCCAGACCGACTGACCGTCTGGGGTGCCACGCGAACGCGATGGGCGTGTTGTATACTCCGTACATGTGTACCGCCGTTTTCCTGAGGCTTTGCTCCAGGGCGCAATCCATGGATAAAATATTAGTATATTGTACTATCTAAAGTCGAGGGCGGGGCTTTTCCCACGTGGTAGTCGGGGCAGTTCCACCTAGTCGGTTCGACAGAGACGCGAGAAGATGAGGGAGTAGGCTGCTGCAAACGTAGGGCTGTGTGATTTGACAGCGAGTTATTGCTGGACAGGTGGGGCCCCGAGATTTGCATTGCCATTTTATCATTTTAACTGCGGCGCTACGACCGGCATGAGTCTCCCGATTCCTGACCACCTCCATGGTATACAGGTGCCTCTCCCAATGCTCCACCATGTAGAGGCTGGCTCTTGCATGAGAGCCCACTCCTACACTTTTTCCTTCCCTCTTTCCTCCACATATGCAAAAATGCCATGTAAGCGGGCTTATAGCCCACTATTGTACTTGCTCGTACAGGTGCTAAGCCTGCCACATAGGCATAAAGTCTAATGTCGTAAGTTAATTACCCCCTCCGTCAAGGTGTGCAAGTCATCTTACGAAAACCAAATAATCCCAAAACACTTAGGCTGGTCATAGTGGGGAGTAACTTATACTAGTGTCATGCATATGACACTAGTCTAAGTTACTACCTCCATAGTGCAAAGTAACATAGTACAGTAGTAGTGTCATAGATTGCTTCAATTATTAGCTCATAGACTCATATTGCCTCGGGAAGCGCTATGTTACAGTAACATATTATGTTACCACAAGCACCTCTTTCCTCATTAAATACTTGCCACATAAGCAAAATTGTCTTGGGATGTGTTAAGTTACTACCTAAGTTACCCCCACTGTGGCTAGCCTTAGGCGTGGTGCATTAACTTCTACTCCCTCTTTTCTGGTTTGTAAGGCTCAAATCTGAAATCTCATCAATCAAGGCATTTTGTGAGTGGAGGAATGTATCTCGTACTTTACAAAACTACCCCATTTAAACTCATGCATTAAATTGGATTAATTGCAGTGCATGCATGCTTGGCCACTAGATAAGTAGAAACATTACATGCATTGGTGTCTTCCTTTTTAATTCCTACATGCAAAGATTTAATGCGTCTCAGAAACTAACAATGAGATGGAGATGAGCCCTATAAATTGGAAAAAAACAAAAAAGTTGAGATAAGCCCTATAAACTGGAAAGGAGGGAGTACATCGTTTCTTGTTTCTTGACATATCAACCAATAAGAGATGTGGGGTGTGCACGCTTTTACTGACTTGAGACTACCATTTCATTGGAAGAGGTTACTCCTTGGCAAATGCAATAAATACTACGAAGAAAGAGATAGCGAGAAGTAAAAAAAATACTCATATAGCCAACCTTATAGCTAACCTTGTTGTATGAGTGACTAAGTGATGCCTATGTATGACATGCCAACATCAGATAGCCTAACTGTTGGGGAACGTAGTAATTTCAAAAAAAATCTACGCACACGCAAGATCATGGTGATACATAGCAATGAGAGGGGAGAGTGTTGTCCACGTACCCTCGTAGACCGTAAGCGGAAGCGTTATGACAATGCGGTTGATGCAGTTGTACGTCTTCACGACCGATCCTAGTACCGAACGTACGACACCTCCGCGATCTGCACACGTTCAGCTCGATGACGTCCCACGAACTCACGATCCAGTAGAGCTTCGAGGCAGAGCTTCGTCAGCACGACGGCGTGATGACGGTGATGATGAAGCTACCAGGGCAGGGCTTCGCCTAAGCACTACGACCATATGACCGAGGTGGATTATGGTGTAGGGGGGCACCGCACACGGCTAAGAGATCAATGATCAACTTGTGTGTCTATGGGGTGCCCCCCTCCCCTATATATAAAGGAGTGGAGGAGGGGGAAGATGCCAGCCTCCTAGGCGCGCCCCAAGGGGAGTACTACTCCCACCGGGAGTAGGATTCCACCCCTTCCAAGAGTAGGAGTAGGAGGGAAGGAAGGAGGAGAGAGGGGGAAGAAAAAAGGGGGGCGCCGCCCCCCTTCCTTGTCCAATTCGGACTAGAGGGGGAGGGGGCGCGCGGCCTGCCCTGGCCGCCCCTTCCTCTCTCCACCAAGGCCCATGAGGCCCATTACACTCCCCGGGGGGGTTCCGGTAACCCCCCGGTACTCCGGTATTGGTCCAAACTCACTCAGAACCCTTATGAAGTCCAAATATAGTCATCCAATATATCAATCTTTATGTCTCGACCATTTCGAGACTCCTCGTCATGTTCATGATCATATCCGGGACTCCGAACTACCTTCGGTACATCAAAACACATAAACTCGTATTACCGATCGTCACCGAACGTTAAGCGTGCGGACCCTACGGGTTCGAGAACTATGTAGACATGACCGAGACTCATCTCCGGCCAATAACCCATAGCGGAACCTGGATGCTCATATTGGTTCCTACATATTCTACGAAGATCTTTATCGGTCCAACCGCATAACAACATACGTTGTTCCCTTTGTCATCGGTATGTTACTTGCCTGAGATTCGATCGTCGGTATCTCAATACCTAGGTCAATCTCGTTATCGCAAGTCTCTTTACTCGTTCCGTAATACATCATCCCGCAAATAACTCATTAGTTGCATTGCTTGCAAGGCTTATTGTGATGTGCATTACCGAGAAGGCCCAGAGATACCTCTCCGACAATCGGGGTGACAAATCCTAAACTTGATCTATGACAACTCAACAAGTACCATCGGAGACACCTGTAGAGCACCTTTATAATCACCCAGTTACGTTGTGATGTTTGGTAGCACACAAAGTGTTCCTCCGGTATTCGGGAGTTGCATAATCTCATAGTCATAGGAATATGTATAAGTCATGAAGAAAGCAATAGAAATATATTAAATGATCAAATGCTAAGCTAACGGAATGGGTCAAGTCAATCACATCATTCTCTAATGATGTGACCCCATTAATCAAATGACAACTCATGTCTATGGCTAGGAAACTTAACCATCTTTGATTCAACGAGCTAGTCAAGTAGAGGCATACTAGTGACACTCTGTTTGTCTATGTATTCACACATGTACTAAGTTTCCAGTTAATACAATTCTAGCATGAATAATAAACATTTATCATGATATAAGGAAATATAAATAACAACTTTATTATTGCCTCCAAGGCATATTTCTTCCAGTCTCCCACTTGCACTAGAGTCAATAATCTAGTTCACATCGCCATGTGATTTAATACCAATAGTTCACATCACCATGTGATTAATATCCATAGTTCACATTGCCATGTGGCCAACACTCAAAGGGTTTACTAGAGTCAGTAATCTAGTTCACATCGCCATGTGATTAACACCCAAAGAGTACTAAGGTGTGATCATGTTTTGCTTCTGAGAGAAGTTTAGTCAACAGGTCTGCCAAATTCAGATACGTATGTATTTTGCAAATTTCTATGTCTACAATGCTCTACATGGAGCTACTTTAGCTAATTTCTCCCACTTTCAATATGTATCTAGATTGAGACTTAGAGTCATCTGGATCATTGTCAAAACTTGCATCGACGTAACCCTTTACGATGAACCTTTTGTCACCTCCATAATCGAGAAGCATATCCTTATTCCACTAAGGATAATTTTGACCGCTGTTCACTGATCTACTCCTAGATCACTATTGTACTCCCTTGCCAAACTCAGTGTAGGGTATACAATAGATCTGGTACACAGCATGGCATTCTTTATAGAACCTATGGCTGACGCATAGGGAATGACTTTCATTCTCTTTCTATCTTCTACCGTGGTCGAGCTTTGAGTCTTACTCAATTTCACACCTTGTAACACAGGCAAGAACTCTTTCTTTGACTGTTCCATTTTGAACTACTTCAAAAACTTGTCAAGGTATGTACTCATTGAAAAGACTTATCAAGCATCTTGATCTATCTCTATAGATCTTGATGCTCAATATGTAAGCAGCTTCACCGAGGTCTTTCTTTGAAAAACTCCTTTCAAATACTCCTTTATGCTTTCCAGAAAATTCTACATTATTTCCGATCAACAATATGTCATTCACATATATTTATCAGAAATGCTGTAGTGCTCCCACTCACTTTCTTGTAAATACAGGCTTCACCGCAAGTCTGTATAAAACTATATGCTTTGATCAACTCATCAAAGCATATATTCCAACTCCGAGATGCTTGCACTAGTCCATAGATGGATCGCTAGAGCTTGCACATTTTGTTAGCACCTTTAGGATCGACAAAACCTTCTGGTTGCATCATATACAACTCTTCTTTAAGAAATCCATTAAGGAATGTAGTTTTGACATCCATTTTCCAGATTTCATAAAATGTGGCAATTTGCTAACATGATTCGAACAGACTTAAGCATCGCAACGAGTGAGAAAATCTCATCGTAGTCAACACCTTGAAATTTTTCAAAAACCTTTTTCGACAAGTCTAGTTTTGTAGATAGTAACACTACTATCAGCGTCCGTCTTCCTCTTGAAGATCCATTTATTTTCTATGGCTTGCTGATCATCGGGCAAGTCAACTAAAGTCCACACTTTGTTCTCATACATGGATCCCATCTCAGATTTCATGGCCTCAAGCCATTTCGTGGAATCTGGGCTCATCATCTTCCTCATAGTTCGTAGGTTCGTCATGGTCACGTAACATAAACTTCAGAATAGGATTACCGCACCACTCTAGTGCGAAACGTACTCTGGTTGCCCTACGAGGTTCGGTAGTAACTTGATCCGAAGCTTCATGGTCATCATCATTAACTTCCTCACTAATTGGTGTAAGCATCACTTGAACTGATTTCCGTGAAGAAATACTTTCCAATTTGGGAGAAGGTACAATTACCTCATCAAGTTCTACCTTCCTCCCACTCACTTCTTTCGAGAGAAACTCCTTCTCCAGAAAGGATCCATTCTTAGCAACAAAGATCTTGCCTCCGGATCTGTGATAGAAGGTGTACCCAACAGTCTCTTTTGGGTATCCTATGAAGACACATTTCTCTGATTTGGGTTCGAGCTTATCAGGTTGAAGCTTTTTCACATAAGCATCGCAGCCTCAAACTTTAAGAAACGACAACTTGGGTTTCTTGCCAAACCACAGTTCATAAGGTGTCGTCTCAACGGATTTAGATGGTGCCCTATTTAACGTGAATGCAGCTGTCTCTAATGCATAACCCCAAAACGATAGTGGTAAATCGGTAAGAGACATCATAGACTGCACTATATCCAATAAAGTACAGTTACGACGTTCGGACACACCATTACGCTGTGGTGTTCCAGGTGGCATGAGTTTGTGAAACTATTCCACATTGTTTTAATTGAAGACCAAACTCGTAACTCAAATATTCTCCTCCACGATCAGATCGTAGAAACTTTATTTTCTTGTTACGATGATTTTCCACTTCACTCTGAAATTATTTGAACTTTTCAAATGTTTCAGATTTATGTTTTATCAAGTAGATATACCCATATCTGCTCAAATCATCTGTGTAGGTCAGAAAATAACGATACCTGCCGTGAGCCTCAACACTCATCGGACCGCATACATCAGTATGTATTATTTCCAACAAGTCTGTTGCTCGCTCCATTTTTCCGGAGAACGGAGTCTTAGTCATCTTGCCCATGAGGCATGGCTCGCAAGCATCAAGTGATTCATAATCAAGTGATTCATAATCAAGTGATTCCAAAAGCCCATCAACATGGAGTTTCTTCATGCGCTTTACATCAATATGACCTAAACGGCAGTGCCACAAATATGTTGCACTATCATTATTAACTTTGCATCTTTTGGCTTCAATATTATGAATATGTGTATCACTACGATCGAGATCCAACAAACTATTTTCATTGGGTGTATGACCATCGAAGGTTTTATTCATGTAAACAGAACAACAATTATTCTTTGACTTTAAATGAATAACCGTATTGCAATAAACATGTTCAAATCATATTTATACTTAACAAAAACACCAAATAACATTTATTTAGGTTCAACACTAATCCCGAAAGTATAGGGAGTGTGCCATGATGATCATATCAATCTTGGAACCACTTCCAACACACATCGTCACTTCACCCTTAACTAGTCTCTGTTCATTCTACAATTCCCGTTTCGAGTTACTAATCTTAGCAGTCGGATCACGGGGTCCGGCAAAACCCTTAAGGTTCGAACTCTGGGGTGCGCGCGGAGTTCTTTCCCCCTACCGATCCACGCCCTAGCTTGCTAGGATCTTGCGGACGAACTCGACGAACTCACAACACAAAAGACACAAGATTTATACTGGTTCGGGCCACCGTTGTGGTGTAATACCCTACTCCAGTGTGGTGGTGGTGGATTGCCTCGTGGCCTGATGATGAACAGTACAATGGGAAGAACATCCTCCTGAGGTTGAGGTGTCCTTGTGCTTGGCGGACTTGTGTGTGTAGATTCGCTCTGCTCAGGCTTGCTTGTGAGCTCCGAACTAGATGCCCTCTACGGTGGTGGCTAGTTCTACTTATATAGGCCCTGGTCCTCTCCCCAAATATTGAGCGGGAAGGGAGCCAACAACTGCCAATTTGAAAGGGGACAGCTAGTACAACTTATCCTGACAAAAGCGGTCTTCGCCTGCAAAAGGCTCTGGTGGTGATGCCGCCTTGGGCTCCATGGTGACCTCCGTCTTGCCGTCCTGCTGGTCTTGGTCTCGTTGCACCGATATCAAAACCTTTGCTTGATGCCTCGGTACTCCGCGCCTGCGCTTGCCCCCCTTAGCACCAAAGGGGAAACAAGGACACTGCACGCGCTGGCGCCCGCCTGGCACCCGCCTGGTCTCGATCGTCATGGCTCACGTCACGAGAACCTCGCGAGGTTTGCCCTACCTTGATCTCTCTGCTCCTCGCGAGCCAACCTGGTGAGGCCGCACCTGAGGAGGTCTTGTGTCGTCCGCCTCGCGAGGCTCGGCCCCTCGCGAGGGTCTTGAATGCCTTGTTGATGAAGATGGGCCATACATGCCTGCTAGCATAGCCACGCCATGGGACACAGGCAAGCAAGTCTGGGGACCCCCGTTCCCAGAACACCGACAGTAGCCCCCGGGCCCAAGGCGCACTCGGGCTTGGCTTCGAGGCGAAGCCAAAGGTAAAGTACGGAGCACCGCGGGCCCCAAAAGCCTGTGGCCTTGGTCGACGCATGGCGGTTGGTTGGACGTGGGCGTCTCCGCTTCCCCACGCCGCCTCAGCAACTGCCCGACTTGACAAGTCCCTGCGACATGCAAGGGAAAATCATCATTACCTGTGATCGTGGGAGGCGCCGGTTGGCCTTCTATCGCTATAAATGGGGAGGGGGCAGAGCCCCCGTCGCCCATCTCTTCCCAGTCCATTTGCTTCTTCCTCCTCGCTCCTCTGCTAGTAGCGATGGCGCCCATCCGAAGGTTTTCGGCTGCGGAGAAGGGAAAGACTCCCCTCGATGTGCCGGCGCCGCTCCCGCCGAAGAAGAGGTCGGTTCACCGCCGCGACGCAGTGGCGATGCAGGTGGTGACGTGGCCTTGGTGCGAGCGGCCTCCTCCGGGGTATCCGCTACCCCTGTACACTCAAGCCGAGGGCTCTGGAGGAAGGAGCGATGAGCGGCACCGCCCGCGGCGCGACCGCGGCCATCGCGCGGTGGCGACACGCGCCGTTGCCCCTGGAACCCATGCCGCGGACTCCTCTCGCGAGCTCGTGCTGTGGGCGGCGATGCCCCCAAGCACCTGGATCCGCTTCCTGCGGTTCTTTTCCGACGTGATGCCACCGAGGGGACCCCTCGAGTTCTGGTTGCAGCATGCTGACTGCGACGCCCCGGTGACCGGAGCAGAGGTCGAAGTGGTCTCCTCCGGCAAGATCTTCATGACCCGCGGCTGGGGTGAGGTTGCACGGGTTTGCCGTGCTGAGGGCGCCCTCGTGATCCACTTCGACTATGACGGCGCCTCCGCACTGTTCTTCAAGGTCTTCGACGCGGAGGGTCGCCGCCTGGAGTGCTGCCCTAAAGGGGAGCGCCAGGACGGTGCGCGCCCGGCCTGCGGCTCCTGCAGCAGCAGCGACTCTTGGGCATCCAACGGTTCTCCTGAGATCTACGAGACTCCGGAGACGAGTGACAATAGCTACGTGCCCCCGAGCTCTCGCCGCGCTCGGTGCAGGGCTGCGGCATCCAGCCGCCACCGTCGCTGATCTGGATGGGGTTGGCGCCGGCCTCCCGCGGCCCACTATTGATGATGGCGTCAGCCATGGGAGGGTGTAGATAGGATTCCCCTAAGTTCTCGTCTTTTGTTCCCTGCGAGGAATCAAAAAGTACCCCGCGGGGGCGTGTAAAGGGTCTGTAATGCCTTTTGTTGATACTATCCTTGTTATGAAGAATTGCGAATGCATGTCCTGTTTAGGCTCGGTCTCCCCTTTCCAACCTCGCGATGGCTTGTTGCTCTACGCTGACAGGTCCCGGTCCCCAGGCAAGCTGCAGCCGTCGCTGGAATGCCAAGTCGTGTGCCGTGGTCAAGGCCAGGAGGTGAGCGGCCCGAGGTCCAGTAAGAGCCCCTGAGGCGCGATGCTCAGGAGGTCCCCTTTAGCGCTCAAGCAGCCATGGTAAGGTAAGAAAGGGAGGCAACGTTGCCGCAACAGGGCTGCGGCGAGTGTGACCCCTAGGCTCCAACGATTAGCCGATTTGAGCGCGAGACTTATCTTGGCAGTCTGAGGTCGATTCCTTGCGATGCACCGTGTTAATGCGTAGCTAGGCTAGGCCCATGCGAACCTTCCCCTCTTCTCCACGCTCTCCTTTATGCTCTACATCCTCAGGCCCCGGCCCTCGAGAGAGCTCAGCCGCCGCTGGTATGCCAGGTCGCGTGCCGTGGTCAAGGCCAGGGGTTGAGGGCTGGAGAGCCAGTAGGAGCTCCTGAGTCACGATGCTCAGGAGACCCCCTTTTAACGCGCAAGCGGATTGCATGGGAGAAGAGAGAGCTCGCGGCGCCGCTTACTGTCATTCTCATGGGATTCCTGCGAGCCAGCACAAGGAGAAACACGGTTTGCCATTATGGTTGTCAGTCCGCCGCCGGTTGCTTCATGAGGAGACGAAGGCACTAGGGCCTGGTGAATTGATGTGTGCGGGGCGTGCCGTGAGCCAGAGCTCGGGCGCTCAGATTTGTCGACGTTGCAGGGACGGACCCGTGCGCAAGCGCCGTGCCAGCGTGAGTAGCCCCCGTGGGAGGCAAGAGTCAAGCAGGTGATAGTCATAGATAGGTTAAGCATGGGAAGCATACTAGCTTAGGTAAATGCAGGGAAGATACATGCCATCGGGTCCGGCCCGAGCGGCTTGGGGATGATGCAGCCCGATGGGCGCCCCCAGCAAGGTAAGCTAACGGCATAAGAAAAAAAGGATACATGCCATAGGGACGGACCCACGCGGCCTGGGAATGATGCAGCCCGAGGGGCGCTCCCAGCTAAATAAACTTGGAAAATGTCACCTGGTTCTGTTGATGATGGGGTGTCGGGGCAGCTGAAGGTACGCGGCGAAGGAATTGCTCCTCACGAGTCACCGGGGCCCTGAGCCTCAGGAGGCTCTGGGGGTCCAGGTGGTTCCCTGAGGGCCGTCTCCATCTCCGTCAGCACAGCGTGGTGCCTGGCCTCCTGAGCCGCCAGGATGCTCCGCAGGTTGCACTGATAGGCGGTCGACACGCTCGGCAGGCCAAAGGGCATGCGAACGTAGCTGTGCGGTGGACCCTTGCAGCGGCCCACGCTCGAAGGTCAGAAGGGCTCCGGAGATGCGGCCCTGTTGAGCCCTGGGACATCGATGCAGACGCGCAGCCCAGCATCCTCGCCTGGATGGGGAGCTGTGCTTCATGAGCGGCGGTCGCCGTGCATGGCCCTTGCGTCTTGCAGTTCCTGAGTGGTCCTGGTGATGAACTCCTGAGCGGTGGGCGCTCCTTGTCCTGTGTTCTCCTGAGGGAAATGTGCCATGAAGCACACCTCCAAGTGGTGCCTGAGTGCCTCCCTTGTGATGCTGGCAAGGTCTGAGGCCCTCCAAAAGAGAGCCCCTGAGCCCTGCCCGACGAGGGCGCTGGGCGCGCCTTCCTATGCGATGGAGGGAGGCGCCCTTGGCACGGGCACTGATCATGACGAGGTTCCCGTTGCGACGCCACCCTCCTGAGGTCCTGCACGACGCAGCTGCTTCTTCTTCTTGGGGGTGGCATCAGGAGGGCACTCGCCCTTGCTATCGGGGTCGTCGATTGCTGCAGCTTGAAAGGCACGCTCAAGGGAGCACACCGCATCTCTTTCTTCGCATGGGACCGTGATGATTCTGCCGCTTCTCGGTATCTTGAGGACATTGGAGCACTGATGCGTCACCGCCATGAACTTGGCCAGGGATGGATACCCGAGGATGGCATTGTATGACAGACGGATGTGCGTGGCGTTGAAGTCGATGAATTCGGTGCGGTAGTTCTTACGTTCTTCGAAGGTGACGGGAAGGCGGACCTGCCCTATCAGTGTGGTGGAGCCGTCGGTCACTCCTGAGAATGGCTTGGTGGGCTGAAGCTGATCATACTGCACTTGGAGGTTGTCGAACGTGTCGACGGACAGGACGTTGAGCCCTGCGCCGCCGTCGATGAGGGTCTTGCTAACCTGCACGTTGCTGATGAATAGGGAGCAGAGCATCGGGAGGGCGCCTGTGGTGGCCGCGCACTTGAGCTGATCAGCCGAACTGAAGGTGATGGCGCACTTGGACCACCTGAGCGGGCGTGTGGCCTCAAGCTTGGGGAGGACTGCATTCACTTCACGAGCAAACTGTTTGAAGATACGTTGCGAGGCTGGGGCTTGAGCTCCACCCAAGATGCAGGCGATAGCACGTGGCTCCTGGAAGCCCCCAGCCCCCTCATCTTGATGGTGGTCGTCATTCCTTCTTGGCGGTGGCGGTAGTGGGGGAAGACCGGCGTTGCCCTGAGGACGATCCTCACGAGGCTGGTCCCTCCAGGCGCCCTCGCGAGGCTGATCCTGCCAGCGGTCCTCACGAGGCCGGTCGCGCCACTCCTGGCGCGGGCCATGGTCCTCCCAGCGTCCGCCACCACGTCCTCCTCCTCGGCCGTAGGCCCGGTCACTGCGCTCGGGGCGTCGACCGAAGCGTACTTCTCGAATGGCTCTGAGCTCTTGACAGTCGCTGGTGTTGTGGGTATGCAGGTTATGGAAGGCGCAGAACGGTCGGTTGCTCTTGGATGACTCGGGCTGATCTCTACCGCGCTTGGTGTCCGGCTCCGCAGCGAGCACGACTGCTCCCTTGCGCTTCATGTCCTTGGCCTTGGCTTTCTTCTCCTCCGGGTCCGCAGCCGGGAGCTCAAGGAGGGAGAGGCGCCCTTCCTCAGCTCTTGCGCACTTGGTCGCCAAGTTGAACAGCTCCAGGGATATGCATAGCTCCTGGTGGATAGCGAGCTCCTCCTTCATCTTGACGTCACGGATGCCATCGGGGAACGCGGAGATGATGGCTTCGCCCGTCACCTTGGGGTTCTTGAGGCGAACGTTGTTGAAGCGCTGGATGTACTTCCGGAGGGTCTCTCCTGGTTGTTGCTTGACGCGGCGCAGGTCACCCGCGGCCGGTGGGCGGTCGCGGGAGCCCTGGAAGTTGGCGACGAAGCGGTTGCGCATCTCGTCCCAGGAGGAGATCGTGGCTGGAGACAGGTTCAGGAGCCACGAACGGGCGCCGTCTTTGAGCGCCATAGGGAACCAGTTCGCCATGACTTTCTCGTCGCCGTTGGCCGCCTCGATGCTCAGCTCGTAGAGCTGCAGGAACTCCGCGGGGTCGGGGGTGTCGTCGTAGCGAGGAGGCAGATCCGCTTTGAACTTGCCCGGCCAACCGACGCTACACAGCTTGGGGGTGAAGGCGCGGCAGCCGGTCGTGGTCACCGGGGCCCGCCTTGGAGGTGGAGCTTGGTCTTGGCGCCCGCGCGCCGCTACAGCAAGCGGCGCGGGGCCTTGCCACAGCAAACGATCCTGGCGCAGCGGTGCGAGGAGTGGCGGACCGTTCTCTTGCGGTCGAGGGACTTCTTGACAGCTTCTTTCTTCACGCGCGGGCGCCAGACATGGTGGGTCGTGCTGTGGAGCCGCACGCCTTGATGCCAGGGCGCCGTCTTGGTGTAGAGGTGGTGGAGGTGCTCCGTGAGCTACGTCGCCCGTAGCTGGCGGAGGGCGAGGCAGTGAGAGGGACGGCGCAGGGGAGCCCCCTGCGGCGCTGACAAGCTCGGCGATGCGGTCGAGCCAATCCTCGTAGAGGTCGTCGACCGGACGGTAGCGTAGGAGCTCGTGCGCCATGAGGAGTGCGGCCCGTGCGTCCATGGGAGCGCGACGAGTGTGAGATGATGAACCAACGGGAGTCGGTGATGGAGTGGCGGTGCGGCTATCCTGCCGCATCGAGGGGTGCCGTGAGGACACTTGCTGCTCGTTCCCCACCGGTCTGGTGGCGGCGTTGGCGGCAGGCGACGGGGAACGATGGGGTGGCCCGCCGACAGGGGCCGTCTGAGCGACGCGGGTGGCGAGGGCAGCCCGACGCTCGGCGCGGGCGCGGCGTGCGTCCGCCATGGAGACGATGAAGCGACGGGACACGGAGCGACGGAAGGGAAGTTTCGGCGCACCCCTACCTGGCGCGCCAAATGTCGGATCAGGGGTTCCGACAAAACCCTTAAGGTTCGAACTCTGGGGTGCGCGCGAAGTTCTTTCCCCCCTACCGATCCACGCTCTAGCTTGCTAGGATCTCGCGGACGAACTCGGCGAACTCACAACACAAAAGACACAAGATTTATACTGGTTTAGGCCACCGTTGTGGTGTAATACCCTACTCTAGTGTGGTGGTGGTGGATTGCCTCGTGGCCTAATGATGAACAGTACAAGGGGAAGAACAGCCTCCTGAGGTTGAGGTGTTTTTGTGCTTGGCGGACTTGTGTGTGTAGATTCGCTCTGCTCGGGCTTGCTTGTGAGCTCCAAACTAGATGCCCTCTACGGTGGTGGCTAGTTCTACTTATATAGGCCCTGGTCCTCTCCCCAAATATTGAGCGGGAAGGGAGCCAACAACGGCCAATTTGAAAGGGGACAGCTAGTACAGCTTATCCTGACAAAAGCGGTCTTCGCCTGCAAAAGGCTCTGGTAGTGACGCCGCCTTGGGCTCCATGGTGACCTCCGTCTTGCCATCCTGCTGGTCTTGGTCTTGTTGCACCGATATGGAAACCTTTGCTTGATGCCTCGGTACTCCGAGCCTGCGCTTGCCCCCCTTAGCACCAAAGGGGAAACAATGACACTGCATGCTGGCGCCCACCTGGCGCCTGCCTGGTCTCGATCGTCATGGCTCACGTCACGAGAACCTCACGAGGTTTGCCCTGCCTTGATCTCTCCGCTCCTCGCGAGCCAACCTGGTGAGGCCGCTCCTGAGGAGGTCTTGTGTCGTCTGCCTCGTGAGGCTCGACCCCTCGCGACGGTCTTGAATGCCTTGTTGATGAAGATGGGCCGTAAAGGCTGCTAGCATAGCCACGCCGTGGGCCGCAGGCAGGCAAGTCTGGGGACCCCCATTCCCAGAACTCCGACATTAGCAACTGAGCTAGTATCAAATACTGAGCGGTTGCTATAAACACTAGTAAAGTACACATCGATATCATGTATATCAAATATACATTTGTTCACTTTGCCATCCTTCTTATCCGCCAAATACTTGGGGCAGTTCGGCTTCCAGTGACCAGTCCCTTTGCAGTAGAAGCACTTAGTCTCAGGCTTAGGTCTAGACTTGGGCTTCTTCTCTTGAGCAGCAACTTGCTTGCCGTTCTTCTTGAAGTTCCCCTTCTTCCCTTTGCCCTTTTCTTGAAACTAGTGGTCTTGTCAACCATCAACAGTTGATGCTTTTCTTGATTTCTACCTTCATCGATTTTAGAATCATGAGGAGCTTTGGAATCGTTTCTGTTATCCCTTGCATATTATAGTTCATCACGAAGTTCTAGTAACTTGGTGATAGTGACTAGAGAACTCTATTATTCACTATCTTATCTGGAAGATTAACTCCCACTTGATTCAAGTGATTGTAGTACTCATACATTCCGAGCACATGCTCACTAGCTGAGCTATTCTCCTCCATCTTGTAGGCAAAGTACTTGTTAAAGGCGGCCCTGCGCTTTGGGTGCTTGAAGGCTCGATCGGCCCGATAATTTTTGAAGAGCCAGGGGGAGTCGGTTAGGCTACCCGTGGTCATTTACTCTAACAGTAGTCCCCGAAGCTGGTTGGGCTTCGCGGCTGAAAGGAGGACGAGAAGCTTAACCAGCTTCCTATCTTGAGGAGTCAGCAGCTAGGAGCCGGCTTTGATCAGGTGCGCCGTCTTGGTGAGGCCTTGAAATCTGAAGGCGGGAATCAGCTGGTGCGCGCGCCTGGTTGCGGGCCGGCCGCTTGCCGTCCACGCACCATGTGGCGCCCCCGGCTGGGAGAGCCTGCCAGCCCACGCGCGTGACGGGACGCCACCGCAGGTCGGGGCCTGTCACTTCCACGCCTCGGCCCGGGGGTGGATCTTCTGTGGCCCAAAACGGGCCATTCACCTTCCCACGGCGGTTTCCGCATGCCGTTAGGGCGCAATAATCGCGGGACATGGGGGAGTGGGCGCAGTTAATCCCACGCCCCCCACGCCTCGCCTCCTCGGCTTCGCCGCACGAGGCTATAAATAGGGGGAGGAGGAGGAGCGGCAGACGCTCGCACGCTCGCCCTCGCTCCGCCATCTCCTTCTTCTTCTTCTTCTTCTTCTTCTTCTTCTTCTTCTTCTTCTTCTTCTTCTTCTTCTTCATCGCCGTAGCCCCTTGCTGCCGCGCCGTCCCTCCAGTCTTTGCACTACCCCGCCGCTTCGCCGCCGCGGGGCCGTGCTTTCGCCGCCGCCACACCTTTTTCATCGGCTTCTTGCCCTCATGTCGCGCGGCGGAGACTGGGACGGCTCCAACGTCCATGAGGACCACATCGACTTCCTCCGCAAGACGCGACGGTTGCCCGGCAAGGATCATGTGCGGGTCCGTCTTGCACCGGAGAGGGAGATCTCGCCGGCGCCGGAGGAGGGCGAGCGGGTGATCTTCCGCTCACACTGCCTGCGCGGCCTTGGCCTGCCTGCGAGCGGCTTCTTCCGCTCCTTCCTCGAGTTGTACCAGCTCCAGCAGCACCACCTCACTCCAAACACGGTGGTGCTGCTATCCGCCTTCGTCACCTTGTGCGAGGGCTGCCACGGCATCCTTCTCACCCTCGAGCTTTGGGGGGAATTCTTCCAGTCCAAGCTCGGTACCTCCATGAGGGGCGTGCCGGCTCAGAGCGGCACCTGCATCGCGATGCGGAGGCCGGTAGCCGACAACCCTTTTCCTCCCATCACGCTGATCCAGTCGGTGAAGCTCTGGTAAAAATCCTACTTCTATGTGGAGAACGTCGCTCCGCAAGGCGACTTCGTCAACTTGCCGGCTTATGTAGCCGGCCCGCCGGCTGGGAGGCGGCCCCAATGGTCCTATCGGGCCAGAACACTGTCGCCTACTGGAGCCGCCGCCGTCGCGCGACTCCGGGTAATGGTCAAGTCGGAGGGCCTGACCGGGCCCGACCTGCTGGCCGCCTTCGTGGCGCGCCGGGTGCTCCCGCTCCATGGCCGTCCTTATATGATTTGTCAAATGAGCGGCCAACTCGATCCAAGTCGGCTGTGCACCAAGGAGATGCCTCATGCGAAGGTAGCTCACATGGTGAACTACCTTGCGAACTGCAAGCTCGCCGACAAGTGGCGATTTGGCAAGGAGCCGTACTCCCGTGCCAATCAGCCGCCTATGGTTAACTTTCTTTTTCTTCTCTTCTTTACTTTTGTCACCAAGTTTCTCTTGGCCGACTCTGACCAGTCGGCTTGTCTTGACAGAGCCCCCTCCTTCGACCGGCAGCCGGGGAAGCGGGGGTGGAGCGCCAATATCTCCCCGACCGGATGACGCACGACTTGGGCGACCTTGACTTGGGGGCGGCCGCTCTGGACGACGACATCATGGGGGGAGGCGGCGAGGCAGGCGGCTCCGGGCTCGGAACCAGCTTCGACGACTGGCTGGATGATGACGAGGCGGAGGTCGTCCCGCGCCGCCAGTCGGCGTCCGATCAGCATGGCTCGGGTTCATCTGCCGCACCGGCTGTCCGAGGCGGCGCGCAGAAGCGTCGGGCCGCGCCGAGCCTATTCGGCAGTTGGCCGAAGAAGCCCAAGAGCGCGGCGGCTGCGACTAGGCGGGACGAGGCGGCTGCGAAGGCTGCCCACTTCCACAAGGTGGTGAAGCAGCCACAAATGGTTTCGGCGTACATGTCAATTCTCTCACGTATTCCTTCTTATTTTTTGTTGATATTTTTCTGAGTCCTTGTCTTGACTTAAAAAATACAGGGCTCCGCTTTCTCTTGAGCGGACCGCTGCCGCCTCCGTGGTTGGAGCGGCAGGAGGATCTGGAAGCGCCTGCCGCGTGGACCCCCGTGCCGAGCTTCAAGCGGCGACGGGGCGGAATGCGCGGTAGGCGCGGGAGGAGCGGGAGCCGGAGGAGCTGAGGGCGGCCGCTGCCACGGCGGCGCAGGAGACGACGGAGAGGTCGGCGGAGGCAGAAGCCGACGCAGCAGCTGAGGCTCAGGCGGAGGCTGCGGCCGTAGAGAGGGCGGCGGAGGCCCTGTGTAACCGGCCTCCGTTGCTTGTCGTCCCCCTTCACGCTGTGGCGCCCGAGATCCCGGTGCCCCCGCCGGAGGAAGCTGGTGGCGACTAGCTGGTGGCGGAGAGGAAGGAGGGCGACGTCGTCGTCCCGGAGAGGGAGGCGGCACCGCCATCGCCGACTGGGGCGGACCATGGCAGCCGGTCTAGCGCGCCGCCCGTGCAACCGGCTGGAGGCGAGCCGGCTGCGAGGGCAGACCTTGTGGTTCGGTCGCCATCGCGCCAGCGTGCCGGGAAGGCGACTTCGGCGCCGGGCCCGCAGAAGGCCGCGAGCTCTGACTCGTCGGCCTAGGATCTGGAGACGGCCAGCGCCAGCTCGCCGGGATGGACGCCGGGTGGTGGGACGGCCGTGTTGAACGTGGTGGCGCAAGAAGTCCGGAACCGGCTTCAATCCCAAGCCACCGTGATGAAACAGTATACTCAAGAGTTCCTCGCGACGCGGACGGCCATTCGGGTGAGTCTTCCCGCTTTCTTGTTTCTTGTTCTTGATTTCTTCCGTGGGGGCGCGTCAGCGCACCCACTGGGTGTAGTCCCCGAGTTCCGAGTCGGCTGCTGAGCAGGCGGCTTGGAACTTCTTAGTAGACTTTGATTGCTATCTTGCTCTTATTTGCTCCTCTAGCCTATTTGTAGGACTATCACAACCTCCGCGCGGCTACCTTCAACTCCAAGGTCCGGGAGCTGAATCAGAAGACCATTGATCTGAGCGAGAGCCGGAGTAAGTGCTTCGTCTTTTATCTCACGTGGGGGCGCGTCAACGCACCCACTGGGTGTAGTCCCCGAGATTCGGGCCGACTGCTGAGCAGTCGGGCCGGATCTTCCCTGGAGACTTCTTTCTTATTGCCTTTTTTCTTTCTTTACCATATCTGTAGAGGCCAATGCCGACCTGAGGGAGCAGTTGGATGGGGCCCAGACCGCCCTTCGCGCCAAGGAAGCCGAGTGCAACGCCTTGGCTCAGGAGCGTGACCGCTTGGTCAAGAAGCTGGCCGACCAGGAGGAGAGCCATAAGGCGGCCCTGAAGGCGGCGCAGGATAGCGAGGCTGCCCTTCAAGCCGAATACGAGACCGAGGCGGCGAGCTGGGCTGAGGCAAGGCAAGCGCTGAGCGATGGCTACGGCCGGATCGAAGATTTAGTTGACGGTAGGCTGCCTTCTTCTTCGTCCCTTTGCTTGCCGCCTGCCATTTGGTCCATTTTCTGACCTTGTGTTTTCTTCCTTTCTTATCTTGCGCAGAGTACTTCCCCGGTTACTCCATTGGCGCCAACCAAGTCATCGAGGCCCGCCGCGACGCGCAAAGGCAGGCTGGAGCTGAGATTGCGTCGGATGCTCGTCGGTCGCTTGAGGAGCAGCTTCTGGCGACCCAAGCCCGCCTCCAGCCGGCTCACCGCATGCTCCGCCGTCTTCAGCGCGTTGGGGCGCAAGTGCTGGCCGCCCTCTGGCCCGGCGAGGTGGTTCCCCGTACCCCCAGTCGGACTGCCGACTGGCTGGAGGTAGCGGTTGGCCGTTTCGAGGCCTGGAAGGCTTCTGCAGCTCGGTCAGGCGCCAGGCGGGCGCTGGAGTTTGTCCGAGCTTGGGATCCTGGGCTCGATTTGGCCCAGCTGACCACCTGGCGGCAGGAGGCCAACGAAGAGCTGGAGGCGGTGCGGCCGGCTAGCATCCAGCGTGCTTCGGCGATCGCCGACTACACCGACACCAGTGCCTTTGCCCCTGAGGTGAATGATGACGGCGTTGCTCAGCCGGATGAGTGGTTTGGGCTGAACCCAGCAGATGGTGAAGACTCGGTGGAGGAGATCGACTCCAGTGACGAGGGCGAAGAGGAGGAGGGAGAGGATGGTGAAGACACCGTGCCAGACGATGGAGCAACCGGCTAGCCTCAGCTTGATCATGCCTCCAGCAACGAGGCGCGTGCGAGCGCACCGCCTGCAGCCAGTGATGATCAAGCCGAGACTCGCCAGCCAGCCACTCCTCCAGCCAGCACTGCCGTCTCCACTGACCTGCCCGGCTCGCCTGTTGCACCTTTGGCCTGATCCGCCGTCTTTGCTTTCCTGTTTATTACTCTTTGAACAATATTTGTTAAGTTTGCGCAGTTCCACCCACTGGGGGTGTATTCAAACTATGTTGAACGGCGGACTTTCGAAGGCCTTTTGTGTAAATATAATCATGCATGTGCTTGGCTTCCGATTGTATTTGCTTTTCATCCTTTTGGCTGTTTCCTTTGCCGCCCTCCCTTGGTCGCCGCCTTCCCAGCCGGACAGCTGCTCTGCAGTCTGTGGCTGGGGAAGGTCTTGGCCGTTTGGGAGGGCAAGTACTCTAGCTTTTTTAGATTGTAGCAAGGTGAATCGGAAGCCGGCCAGCCGGCTGTTCTGACAGCCGGTTGGTGGGGTGGGAGGCCGGCTTGTGTTATATAAGTTTGTTAGTCCTTAGCCGGTTTTCGTGTGGGCATCCTTTCCTGCCTTTGACTCTTGCCAGTCGGACAATCGATTCTTCGAGCTGCGACTTTCAACAAGAGAGGGCTTGGGTGCCGGCACACTACTTGTCTGACTGCAGGTAGAACTTTAATATAACTCAACGCGGCAAGTCCCCGGGCCGACTGATCGAACCCGGTGCCAGACAGGAAAACAAATGTAGTAATACATTCATAGGTATGACACTTATCATACATAGATAAAAGAGGGTAGTCCCCGAGTGCTCCTCGGGGGGCCCGTTGTCTTGTACTTAACACAAAAGGTAGCATGGTACATACTGCATTTAGCTGTAAAATCTTCGGAGGAGATTGGCGTTCCATGGTCGTTCTGACTCCTTGCGGGAATCATCTCTCTTGCGTGCCTTCGACTTATGTGCGTCGATCAGGTAGTAGGAGTCGTTGCCTAGGGCCTTGCTGATGACGAAGGGGCCTTCCCAAGGGGCCGAGAGCTTGTGCTGGCCGGCTGTTCGCTGGATCAGCCGGAGCACAAGATCGCCTTCTTTGAAGGATCTTGGCTTGACCTTCCGGTCGTGGTAAAGGCGCAAACCCTGCTGGTAGATGGCAGACCGGCTGAGTGCTAACAGCCGGCCCTCTTCCAGCAGGTCAACGCCGTCTTCTCGCGCTTCCTTGGCCTCCGCCTCTGTGTACATGGTGACCCGAGGTGAGTCAAACTCAATGTCAGTTAGGATGACAGCCTCGGCACCATATACAAGGAAGAAAGGGGTGAAGCCGGTTGACTTGTTCGGGGTAGTACGCAGACTCCAGAGGACGGTGGGCAGCTCGTCGAGCCAGCAGCCGGCCGAACGCTCCAGTGGTACGACCAGTCGAGGCTTGATGCCGGAGAGGATGAGGCTGTTTGCTCGCTCGACTTGGCCGTTTGACTGTGGGTGGGCTACGGACGCTAAGTCCAGTCAGATGCTCTGTGTCGCACAGAAACGTGCCAGTGCTGCCTTGGCAAAATTTGTGCCATTGTCGGTGATGATGCTGTGTGGTACGCCATACCGGGTGGTGATATCTGTGATGAATGTCACGGCAGTCGGCCCGTTCAGCTTCTTGATTGGCTTCGCTTCAATCCACTTGGTGAATTTGTCCACGGCGACAAGCAGATGTGTCATGCCGCCGCGCGCCGTCTTGAAAAGGCCCACCATGTCCAGTCCCCAGAGGGCAAAGGGCCAGGTCCAGGGGGGTGGTCTTGAGTGCAGAAGCCGGCAGGTGTTGCTTGGAGCTCAAGACTTGGCACCCTTTGCAGTATTTGACTAATTCCTTGGCGTCTTCCAAAGCAGTCGGCCAGAAGAACCCATGGCGGAAAGCTTTGGCGACAAGTGATCTTGAGGCCGCGTGGTGGCCGCATTCGCCTTGGTGGATGTCCTTGAGGATTGCTATACCCTTCTCTGGCTCGACACAGCGCTGGAAGACTCCAGTGACGCTGCGCCTAACGAGTTCTCTATTTACTATTGTGTATGCTCCGGCTCGGCGTTGAACTTGTCTTGCCAAGATCTCGTCAGTCGGCAGCTCTCTGTTTACCAGGAAGTTGAGGATGGGTTGGGCCCATGATGGAGCTGTGACTTCTTCTATTGCCAATACGGCTACTGCGACCAGGGTGGGTGGGTTGGGTGGTGAAGAGTTGGAGTCGGCCACCGCCTGTTGTGTCGTTGCAGTCCCCGGGCCGACTGCTGCCGTCCCCGGGCCGGGTTCTGAAGTCCCCGAGCCGGGTGCTACTACGGCAGTCCCCGGGCCGCCTGTCGAAGTCCCCGAGCCGCCTGCTGGGTTCCCCAAGTCGGATCCGACTGCATCAGGGTCAGGCGGTACGAAGATGGAGTCTGATTCTGGAGACGGCTTGACAGACGGCTTGAGGAGGCGTTGGAGAGAGACGCCGGTTGGGATAGCTTGTCGGGTAGAACTGATTCGTGCCAGGGCATCTGCTTGCTCGTTGTCGACCCGTGGCACGTGGAGGAACTCGCATCCTTCAAAGTATCCGCTGATTTGCTGAACGAGGAATCGGTAGCTCGCCGTGTTTGCGTCCTTGGCGTCCCAGTCGCCAGATGATTGTTGGACTACCAAATCCGAGTCGCCATAGCACAGGATCCGGCGGATGCCGAGCTCTTTGGCTAGCCGGAGCCCATGTATGAGCGCCTGGTACTCGGCCAGGTTGTTGGAGGCAGCAAAATGAATTTGCAATGTGTATCTGAGTTTGTCGCCCTTGGGAGAGGTGAGGACGATGCCGGCTCCCAAGCCGGTGCGCATCTTGGATCCATCGAAGTGCATCCGCCAATGAGTGGAGTCGGGAGCTGGCGGTAGGTACTGGATCTCGGCCCAGTCGACAAGGAAGTAGGCCAATTCTTGGGACTTGATGGCGGTGCAAGGCTGGTAGAAGATCGTGTAAGGAGCCAGTGCAATGGCCCACTTGGCCACCAGGCCGGATGCATCCCGGCTGCCTATGATCTCGGCAAGCGGGGCAGTACATACGACCGTGATGGGGTGCTCTTGAAAGTAGGGCTTCAGCTTCTTGGCAGCGAAGTATACTCCATAGCACATCTTCTGGTAGTGCGGGTAGTTTTGCTTCGAGGTGGACAGTACTTCGCTCAAATAATACACCGGCCTCTGGACTAACTGAGCTCGGCCTTCTTCTGGGCGTTGGACCATAATAACTGTGCTGACCACTCGGCTAGTCGCGGCAATGTAAAGGAGCATGGGCTCTTTCTCAGTCGGCGCCGCCAAGACAGGTGGTGTGTTCAGCATCTTCTTCAACTCGTGAAAAGCTTGGTCTGCTTGGTCGTTCCACTCGAAGTGGGTGGACTTTTCCATGAGTCGGTACAGGGGGAGAGCCTTCTCTCCTAGCTGGCTGACGAAGCGGTTCAGGGAGGCCAAGCACCCGGTAAACTTTTGGACGTCTCGCAGCTTGGTAGGAGTCTGCATTCTGTCTATGGCCTTGATCTTCACTGGGTTGCACTCGATGCCGCGTTTGGAGACCAGGAAGCCTAGAAGTTGGCCGACTGGTACTCCGAACACGCATTTCTGAGGGTTGAGCTTGATCTGAAACCGGCGCAGGTTGTCGAATGTTTCTCCGAGGTCTTCCAGCAGGGTGCCGCGCTTCTCCGTCTTCACCACAATATCGTCTACATAGACGTGGGCATTTCTGCCGAGTTGCTTGAGGAGGCACTTCTGCATGCAACGCTGAAAAGTGGCACCGACATTTCTCAAGCCGAATGTCATAGTCAGGCAGCAGAAAGCTGCGAATGGTGTGATGAAGGCGGTCTTCAGGCGGTCGGCTGGATCCAACTTGATCTGATGGTAGCCTGAGTAAGCATCCAAAAAACTCAACAACTCGCATCCGGCTGTGGAGTCTATCACTTGATCGATTCGAGGTAAGGCAAACGGATCTTTGGGGCAGGCTTTGTTGAGGCTGGTATAATCTATACACATGCACCATTTATTGTTTTTCTTCAATACGAGGACCGGGTTGGCAAGCCATTCTGGAAAAAACACCTCCATAATGAAGCCGGCTGCCAGAAGCCGGGCTATCTCTTCTCCTCCAACAGTTGGCGGAGAGGTTGTTTGACTGGTTTTGCGTCTGCTCGGACGTGTAGCTTGTGCTCGGCGAAATCCTTCAAAACACCCGGCATGTCCTTTGGGGACAATGCAAAGATGTCCCGATTCTCACGGAGGAAATCGACGAGCTCGCCTTCCTATTTGCTGTCCAGGTTTGCTCCAATGACGGCAAACCTCTCTGGGTTCTCTAGGTCCAGAGGTATCTTCTTTATTTCCTTGGCCGGCTGGAAGGAGCCTTGAGCATCATATTCTTTGGGGTCAGGGGACAGGGCCGGCTGCTTGCCGGCCATGGCCACGACTCGGTCCAGCATCTTTTTTTCTTCGGCAATCACGAGGGACTCGGCCAGCCGGCTGCTGGCTGCAGCACACTCAGAGGATTTCTTGTAGTCTCCGACTATGGTGATGATCCCCTTCAAACTAGGCATCTTCATTTTGAGGTAGGCGTAGTGGGGCACATCCATGAACTTGGCCAAGGTAGGTCGGCCAAGCAA